>NC_059366.1:25387500-25632500 GCF_019703515.2 Myxocyprinus asiaticus
TAATATAAGTTGTAGAATAAAACAGGAAAGTCTTTTCAAGTAATGTCATCCACAGACCTTATTTTACTAATAAATTGTAAAATGTTATTAAAAAGTATATTGCAAACTCCCGAGGGAAACTTTGGCTTGAAAATGCTAATTGTTTTCAGGGTTTAAGGACTACAAACTGATCAGCTGCATTAGCTATTGTATCCAAAATAACTATTGTGGCACTTGTTAAACTTGTTTTAACTTTTTTTTTTTTTTTGCAGGCAAACACGGTAAGCTGTTAGCTGACCACATCCTGGCTGACAGTGTGCAAAGTTGTGTAGGTTAGCTGCGAGCAGGACAGCGCAGGGCTGGGCGGTGTTTATTACTGTGCTAACTTGGTTTATGTGGTTTCGAACACGTGGAGTAACATGTTAGAAAAGAGCCTGCAGTTGCCACGGTATGATTAGGCCTCAGTGATATAGAGTGTGTGCATGTTACATTTAGGTTAGCTTGAGATCGAGAGGGGGTTAATAAGCTGTAGCATCTGTGATTTGCCATGAAATTGAATACATTTATAAAAGGTAATGCTGAACGAGAAATTGCGGCTGATTAATTGGAACGCTGTGATATGTGAATACAAAATAGAATCAAATGTAATTTCCTGCGTTATTTATCAGTCAATAACGTCAGGCGCACAGTTGGCTCATTAACCGAGTATGACATGATGGGGAGGAAAGAAAACTCCCTCGTTCCACTCTGCCATGAATCCAAACAAACAGGCCATTTATTTTGGAGGCAGAAATTGATTGTTTTTAGAGAGAGGCTCACTGCATCAATCCACTAGTTATATTTTCAAAGGGAGAGAGAGAAAGAAGCTGTCTCCCGCTGCTATTACCCAACGCTCTGTGTCGTAGCTAAGCTGCTTAATCATGATAACACAGAGTAAATGTTATTGCTTTTCCAGACACATTATCTACTTTACAGATGAGAAATCTGGTTTCATGCATTAAGAGCAATACCATAACAGGAAATACTTTTGGGGCTAACCTTGCCTGATGGCTTAAAAAAAACAGCCTGTTAATTCAAACAACTTCCTGAACCCAAAAGATAAGAACCACACACAAAAAATGACAGGAGTGATGTGTGTGTGTTAAAATATATGTATAAACATAGTGGGTGGGGGGTGTAGTATCTATCACGGTCCTGTCACTCTGTCAGTCTAGGTGTTTGTCTGACAGAACCGTGGCATCATCGTCCCATGTCCATCTTGTGTTTCATTTTCTGTCTTCGATGGAGCGCACGGCTTCAGTTTTTTCCCTGCCGTGCTCTCTTCGGTCTGACTTGTGTTTCATGCCCGGAGCATGGTGTCTGGATCCTGACTTCCCTGTCTGGATCAGTTTCGGTCTGTGTCGGGATCTGGAAACTCATGCTCCATGTTCTGTCTGTTATTGACGTGAGTGCATTGCGCTTATGTCATCTTGGCAGCATGCACTCGAGTCAATAGTTTATGTCTGTCTCTCGCGAACACGGGTGCGCCTCGCGTTACGCTGCACGCCCGGGTCGTGAGCTGTCTTGTGTTTCATGTCTGGAGCTCTGTCTGTCTTTGTGTCTGTCTCCCGCGACTGCACTTTGCGCTGCGCCCGGGTCATGAGTGGTCTTTACGTTGTGCTGAGGTTCGGTCACTTCGGTCTGAGATTTCGGGTTTTATGTGTAACCGAACACTCGCACAGGTGTGCTGTCTTGTTTTTGTCGCCTGTTACGTGCATCACGTGGCACTCAGGTTTTGTAAAGTGTGAGAATGCGTGGCATCGCTTTGTTTGGCGTTGCTACGCATTCTCTCATCTTGTTTGTTGGTTGGCATGAGCTTATACTGCCTTATTGTCTTGGCGATGTGTGCTCATGTCATTTGGGCGTTTCGTTGTCTTGAGCACGTGGCTTTGTTTTGTTTCTGTACCGCCGCGTGTCTCTCTGTCTGAAGTCATACCCAGCCTCCTTGTTTGCCCATTATTTGTTTATTAGTCTCACCTGCCCTGTCTCATTAACCTGTTGATTTCTCTCCCTATTTTAGTCTCATCGTGTGTGCTGTCCCAGTGCCAGTTCGTCTTGTTTGTTCAGTCGGTGTTGGTCTCGTGATCCAGTCGGTCTAGTATGTGTCTTATCAGTCTGGTTTCCCATCCCTGTTTGGTCCGGTTGGTCCTGGTCCCTGTTTTGTCTGCTCCAGCCCCTCTTCAGTTAGCTCTGCTCTGGACTTAGTGTTTAGAGTTTGAGTTTTTTCCTTTATTTTTGTGTGAATAAATTCCATTGTTTTTGCAACTCTGCTTTTGTGTCCTGAGCCTCTATCTTTCTCTGCCATCATGACAGTATCATGTACAGACAACAAATAAGCAAATGCATATCTAAATGAATGGCCTGGCACAGAAAAGGGTAAATAAATAACAGATAATTTAAATAAGCAACCAGTTTGCCTATAAAACATTGCATATGGGAAGGTGAAATAAAATACTTTTGCGAAATTGACATGTCCTGTAGTGTGACATGCTATACTGCATCTAAAACCATTTTAAACAGTATTTTGCTTGTTTCTTTAAAATCATTATGTATTCAGCTTTTAAAATAAACCAGCGAAGGCAAAAAGGTAATTAAAATGGTGTAAAAAATATACACTTACACTTCAAGAAATTTTAACTTCAGTCTTGACGTTGATTAAAATATGTATGCATTGTTCACATGAACTATCCATCTACACTTTATTTTCTATTGTGTGGCTGAAGATATTATGGGGGGCGACATTTTCAAATCATTACATTTACCATTTGAAATCTTGTCTTTTATTGAGATGTAGGGTTGTGTGATATTTGAGAAATCTGAAATTATGTACTTCATTAAAACTGGCCTGTTAAAGCATTCTTTAAAACGGCACTAATTAGCCCTAGGGGATCTGAGAATCCTACGCTGTTTCAACTTGTGTTCTCTTGCACTCTGGAACTCCTTTATTGACAACACGTTTGTGTTCTCGACTTGAATCAGATCCCTTTCAAACGTACAGAGATATTAAAATCAAAACAAGGGAAGGAGAAAGAAGAAAAGACTTCTTTCTGAGAAAGATCCCAGGGCAGAAATGCCCCCGCATCACATCCTGATGTGCATATACCCACCAGCTGTGCTGCTTCAAACTCATATTCAGTGTATCGTGGAGCCTGCAGCCTTGATCCAGCTCTGTTCTCATTAATGTTTGAATATTCATGCAGTGGAGCGGTGAAAATTCTAGAGCCAGCCACAGCACCCAAAACTGTGGGGAATTCAGCACTTACCATTAACAGGCCTAATAAAAGCACCCCGCCTCCACAATTGTTAGGGGTAATTCTAAGCACTCATTAGTATTTCTATGTGGAAAGTAGAAAAGCACTAATTTATTAATGCAATTCAATTTCTATACAATAAATGTGTAAAGTCATGAAATTAAACATGTCTGTGTATGCTCTGAGGTAAAATATACTTAACTAAGACAAAAATGCAATGGCAAAGCTGTGTGATAATACTTTTACATCATGTAACTCATTGAAAACTATCACACCAATACAAAATGTTTATTTTATTACAAGCATTATTTGACTGTGCTCTTCTCATTGAATGATGATCTGTTTAAGTCTTAAAAATGAGCATGAATCCCCATTTCCAACTCATTTTACTTCTGTCATGTGACATTTCAGAGTACATTTGATAACAAAATACATACAGAGGGCCTTTAATATATATATATATATATATATATATATATATATATATATATATATATATATATATATATATTTATATTGCGTTTCATAAACAGACAACACAAATAACACAAACCATTGGTGGACAAAAGCAATTACCATTCCATTCCATTTAAAGTGAAACAGCAACCTCAAAGAAATAACAAAAAGAAGAAAATAAACACAAGTGTATTGTTGACTTGAGTGACATTTACATACAGTATATAGCCTGCCCAAATTCCAGTGTATTAGTAAAATCTTGAGGAAGGTACCCTCTTTCTTAGAAATTATAAATGTATCTTTTCAAGATGTAAAACGTTACACAATTCTCTGAGCCACATTTCAAATGTGGGTATTACCTCAGACTTCCAAGGTTGCAATATCAATTTCCTGCCTAATATTGTACATAGCGAAACCGCTTGTGCCTCAAGTCTGCTATATGAGCTTTCTGGGTTTACAACCCCAAACAGAACTGTAAGAGGGTCTACTGCGACCTCCCTGCTGAATGCTTTTGACATAAACCCAAATACAAGGCCCCAGAATGACTGCACTATTTGACACAAGAAAAACTGATGAAAGAGTGACCCCTTCTCAACAAGGCATTTGCTGCACAGTGATGATACTTCTGGAAAAAATCTTATGTAATTTATCCAGAGAGAAGTGTAGCCTGTGACCCATTTTAAACTGAATCAAATTGTGCCTTGCATTGATTGAGCTACAATGAATATTGTCCAAACAGGCTTCCCATATCTCCTCTGAGATTTCCATCCCCAGTTCCTCTCCCAAGCCATCCTGATGGAGTCAGTTGATGTAGCATCCCGAGCTTGTAAAAGGCCATAGGAGATAGACACTGCACCCTTTGTGTATGTCTTTAGAGCAGTTAGATTCTCCAGAGGTGTTATATGCGGTGCTGAATCATACTGCAGGAAGTGAGTTCATAGATAATGCCTCACTTGTAAGAAACAAAAAAGTGAGAAGTTGGCAGACCAAAACGCTGCTGAAGCTGCTGAAAAGATAACAGCCCATCTTCATTATATAAGTCACTCACTGTGCGAAAACCCTTTTCCTTCCAATTTGAAAAAACTGTGTCCTTCATTGCCAGAGGGAAGGCATGATTACCGCATATAGGACTATCGAGGGAAACATTTGAACATTTACAGTATAAGCTGACACAGTTTGTTTCCAAATATTCAGGGTGTTATCAATAATGGGGTTAAATGTGTACAGAGGTTTAAACAGTTTAACTGGGCTGTACATCAGGGCTGGTAAAGAGGTGCATTGGCAGGAAAGGTGCTCTATTTGTAGCCACGGTGGCATGTCTTCCAGACAAACATCAGCATGACATGTCTGCCAGTCAGCAAGGATATTCAGATGAGCTGCTAAATAATATGATTTAAACTGAGGAAGACCAAATCCACCCTCCTTTTTGTTTTTACATAGGTGTTTTCTGGAGATCCTGGATTGTTTGCCACCCCAAACAACCTGTGATACCATAAACTGTGCATAAACAGGCATTAGGGATAAGAGTAGGAATGGCCTGAAAAATATATAAAAACCTGGGCAGCGTTATCATTTTAATGGCATTAATACGTCCTACAATAGAGATGGGGAGGGTTTTCCAATAATCAATATTCTGTTTAAGTTGTTGCATTTTTAAGTCCAAATTAGCCTGTAGTATCAAGTAAATTTATCTGTGACTAAATTGAAGGAGGTGGAGTTAAGATAAGTGAGGCAAACATGCTGTGATGCATTAATTCACTCTTTCCCAATTTATTTTATATCCTGAGAATGAGCCAAAGGTACTTATCATGCTCAGCAATGGAGGGATGGAGAGTTTAGGGTGAGATATAAACAGAACCACATTGTCCATGTACGCAGAGAATTTATGTTGCGAAACTCATTGTACAATTGGGTGAATATTGGGAGAGGAGCGTATGTAAGATGCAAGTGGCTCTAAAGTGAGAAAAAAGATAAAAGGTGATAGTGGGTCCCCTTGTCTCATCCCCCTACACAGACTGAAAGGTTGAGATACATACAAATTCGTTATGACAGCTGCTACAGGTTCCTTGTAAATTATTTTTAAGCCACTCCATGAACGATTTCCTGAAATTAAACCCCTCAAGTGCCAAAAACATATATTGCCATTCTAACTGATCAAACACTTTTTCTGCGTCGAGAGAGAGAATAACAGAATCCTCCTCCTGACGCACCGTACTGTAGATTATATTAAATAAATGGCGTAAATTAAAGTAAATGTGCCGGTCCAGAATGAAACCGGTCTGATCCGTGTGTATGAGTTTAGCAATATGGTGTTGAAGTCGATTCGCCAAGATCTTGCTGAGTAGTTTGGTCTCACATAGGAGTAAAGAGACAGGTCTATATGAGGATACATCAGTTTGGTCCCTATCCTTTTTTTAAATCAGGGATATATTAGCTTGATATAATGTACATGAAAAGGAACCTGTATGCTTTATGTGTTTAAGCATGTGAAGAATAAGGGGAGCAAACAAAGAGCAATATTCCTTATAGAATTCTATGATGAACCCATCAGGTCCAGGGGCTTTATTATTTGTAAACTGAAATATTGAAATATTTTATTTCCTATAGCGTAATATCAGCATCCAATTCTTCTATAGCGAACCTGTTGAGCTGTGGCATGTCACATTCTTCAAGAAATGCCTTTATACAGTTGTGCTCAAAAGTTTGCATACCCTGGCAGAAATTGTGAAATTTTGGCATTGATTTTGAAAATATGACTGATCATGTCTTTTATTTAAGGATAGTGATCATATGAAGCCATTTATCATCACATAGTTGTTGATAACAGAAATCACTCAAATGGCCCTGATCAAAAGTTTACATACCCTTGAATGTTTGGCCTTGTTACAGACACACAAGGTGACACACACAGGTTTAAAGGGCAATTAAAGGTTAATGTCCCACACCTGTGGCTATTTAAATTGCAATTAGTGCCTGTGCATAAATAGTCAATGAGTTTGTTAGCTCTCACGTGGATGCGCTGAGCAGGCTAGATACTGAGCCATGGGGAGTAGAAAAGAACTGGCAAAAGACCTGCGTAACAAGGTAATGGAACTTTATAAAGATGGAAAAGGATATAAAAAGATATCCAAAGCCTTGAAAATGCCAGTCAGTACTGTTCAATCACTTATTAATAAGTGGAAAATTCGGGGATATCTTGATACCAAGCCAAGGTCAGGTAGACCAAGAAAGATTTCAGCCACAACTGCCAGAAGAATTGTTCAGGATACAAAGAAAAACCCAAAGGTAACCTCAGGAGAAATACAGGCTGCTCTGGTAAAAGACGGTGTGGTTGTTTCAAGGAGCACAATACTCAACAAGGCCTATAGTGAAATGAATACGATCCCCACTGTGAAGCATGGTGGTGGCTCACTGATGTTTTGGGGGTGTGTGAGCTCTAAAGGCACGGGGAATCTTGTGAAAACTGATGGCAAGATGAATGCAGCATGTTATCAGAAAATACTGGCAGACAATTTGCATTCTTCTGCACGAAAGCTGCGCATGGGATGCTCTTGGACTTTCCAGCACGACAATGACCCTAAGCACAAGGCCAAGTTGACCCTCCAGTGGTTACAACAAAAGGTGAAGGTTCTGGAGTGGCCATCTCAGTCTCCTGACCTTAATATCATCGAGCCACTCTGGGGAGATCTCAAACGTGCGGTTCATGCAAGACGACCAACGACTTTGCATGACCTGGAGGCATTTTGCCAAGATGAATGGGCAGCTATACCACCTGAAAGAATTTGGGGCCTCATAGACAACTATTACAAAAGACTGCACGCTGTCATTGATGCTAAAGGGGGCAATATACAGTATTAAGAACTAAGGGTATGCAGACTTTTGAACAGGGGTCATTTCATTTTTTTATTGTTGCCATGTTTTGTTTTATGATTGTGCCATTCTGTTATAACCTACAGTTGAATATGAATCCCATAAGAAATAAAAGAAATGTGTTTTGCCTGCTCACTCATGTTTTCTTTAAAAATGGTACATATATTACCAATTCTCCAAGGGTATGCAAACTTTTGAGCACAACTGTAGTTGACTGACTAGCATAGCATTTAGCCTTATATAGGTACGAATAGAATTCTACGAAGCAAGAAGTAATTTCATGCAGATCTGTGATAATGTCCCCATTTTTCTTAATTTGATGTATCATTTGCCTGGCCTGTGCCTGCCTAAGCTTTCTTGCTAACAATTTTTGTGGCTTTTCTCCAAGCTCAAATAGCTGTTGTTGGTTTCTCGCCAGAGCCAAGCAAACCCTTTTTGACACGCTTGTATTCATATTTTAGATTTGTAATCCTTTTTAATATGTCAGAGTCGGAACTGCGCAATATTGAAGTTCCAATGTTTGCATTTTATCCTCCATATTCCGAAGCTCCACCTCCTGTTCCTTCCTTTTGGTTGCTGTATAGGCAATGATCTGACCTCTAATGACTACCTTCAAACTCTCCCACAGCATTAAATCATGCTCATCCCCTTTGTCGTGTGATTCTAAAAATAGCGCTATCTCTTTTTCTATCCTTTTACAGAACGCATCCTCCTTAAATAGCGCCACATCTAGTTGCCAAGAGGAGCAGCTCCTGGTGTCCAATCCAGCCAGGAGGCGGCGCAGCAACACTGGGGAATGGTCCGAAATTATGATAGGGTGATATAAGACATTGAACGCTGCTGAAATAAGTTTAGAGTCTAGCAGAAAAAAAAATATATGAGAATATGATCCATGGAGTGAAGAGAACAATGAATATTCCCTCCCGGTCAGATATAACACTCTCCAAATATCTACTAGATTAAATTTTTTTAATACATAATTCAGAAATAGCCCCGAGGATGTCTGTTGTAAAGAGGATGAAAATTGTTTATCTAATGCCATATTTAAGACACAGTTCCTGTCACCTCCTATTATTAAGTTCACCTGGTCTATATCAGGAATTACTTCAAAAACCCCAGGGCAATCACAATTCGGTCCATAAATATTCATGAGGCATATTGGAATGGAACACAAAACTACCAGCTACTACAATATACCTCCCATTGCGTTCTGCCAATGTTGTTGAATGGATAAAGGGAATATTTTTACGAAAAAGTATTGCCGCGCCTCTCGCACACGTCCTCAAACTAGCTTTATAAATGTGTCCCAGCTATTTCGCCCTAAGTAGTATCTCAGTTGTACGCTTAGCATGCGTTTCCTGGAGAACAACAACATCAGGCTGTAGTGATTTTAAGCCAAAACCTTCTTTCACCGCACTGCCCAAGCCCCTCACATTCCAGCTGATAATATTTAGCATGTTACCACTCTGTCTTTTATCGCTTTCCTTATGTGCCATTCCTGTTTACTAAAGTATTGTTGAAAACCACATTCTGTCCCATCCACAATGCACATGCCACCAACGTTGAACTCTGAACCATAACACAGAACTTATAGCGAGCCCTCACAAGACACTCTTAAGTATACAAAAACTTCATAATCTTTGTGTATGATCAGTTTAGCCAGATTGACAAACAAATATGCAAATGGACATATTGCCTCCAACTTCAGGGCAATTCAAGTCGAGAGAGATGCCATATTACCATTGAGGAATACATCTACCTTCTTCGCTTTATCAAAAGTCACAGTTTATCCATCAGTGGTGATGTGGAAACTGGCAGGGAAGATAACTCTGATTAGTTGCCCTATATCTCTCTCTGACACATCAAATTCATTACGTTGCATCCGTACCGCCTCCATCAGATCGAAAAAATAGAAATCCTGTCACCATTGAAACAAAGAGCGGATTGTTGCATGGCCAGCAGGAGAATCAACTCCTTGATCTGACAGCAGTGGAGCCTGGGGATGACCCTTTCACAGGTGCAAGCCCCCGGACACAATGGCCGAAATTAACCATCACCGCTGTCTTGAAATGCTCCATGCTGGAATCATTTCTGATATAAACTCTGTTGGCTTCCCTTTCTCCTCGCCCTCGGGACCTCTGATGATCCTAATATTCTGGCATCGAGAGCAAGATTCCAGATCATCCAATTTCCTGGCATGTTTATCGCATAACTCCTGCAGCACTTTGCATTGATCCTCCAACTTTGTGATACAATGATCGTGAGCATTTACTGCCTCCTCCACATCACACAGCCGTCCGAGAGTTGCATCCAAGGACACTGTCATTATGTTAATATTCTCCACAATGTTGACGGCATTCACTGCCGCCATGAGATCGCAAAACGATGGGCTTTCCGGCTCCTGTATGCCGCTAACCTTGTGGCTAGTAGCCTGTTACCACATGGCAGAGGGCAAATCCATGGCCGAGCCGTCTATCTTTTCTCCCTTTTTGGTATTTTTAGGCTTCATCATGACTTTGAAAGTGTGTTTTAGTGTCAGATATGCGAGGGTTGATTATATTTAAGGAGTTTCAACAAATATAGAGTGGAGCTGCTTAAAAGCACGTCTAGCCTGCATCACACTCCATAGTGGCCCCAATACAGCGGGAATTGATTCGATTGTCAAAGTGGGTTTTCCATAAAAGAATGGAGCCAAACTGAATTTGAGTTAGCTAAAAAAAAAAGCTACTTTGCTAAACAACTGTTTGGCCATTAGTTAACATTACCCAAAAGCCTCCATAGCCTGATGTCAGTGAAAAAAAAAAGCTGTTTCACGGAAAGAGCAAGCTGCATTTTGATTGACTTGAAAACCATTTATAAGTATTTAAACTATTTTAAGTAAATAAGGTAAATTAGGATTTCATGTTGACTTTAAGAGTCTCAATGGAAATGCCAGACATCTGAGATCCTTACAGTGCTCGAGTCAAGTACATTGGCCTGAGGGGGAATTTTGTCCATATAGATTCATTTATTCACCAACTTATTCATCTTCTCCTCTCCCATCCTTAGTTTTGCTCTTTCTGCTCGATGACTCACATCTTCCTGCAATTCACAGGTAATGAGCACGTCATGGAGCGCTCCACAATGTCACCTCGATATGTCACCAGCTAATAGCTCTGTTTCTTGTCAGTGGCTCTATAAATAGATTCGGTACAAGATAGTCTGTAATGCTAAGAGATCCTGACACTCACCTCTCCGTTTTGTGCAGCAAATACTTCACAATTTATAATTAAGATAAATTAAGTCTTCCTTGATTCAGGCTTTTTTTTTATGTGTGGTAGACAAGTTAGAAACATCAGCAGAAATCAGACAGTGTCAGGTGAATGACCTTTCCATGTGTCTGATAGACACAAGCGTGCTCCAAATGAACATGTAGCACTTTCTACAGTATGCTTTTTAAACATGACCACAGTATCCAGCCAAGAAGCTTAAGGGCTGCTGTTATGGATGGATCATGTCTTTTTTATTAGAAGGGGGTGTGTGTGTGTGTGTGTGTGTGTGTGTGTGTGTGTGTGTGTGTGTGTGTGTGTGTGTGTGTGTGTGTGTGTGTGTGTGAGAGAGAGAGAGAGAGAGAGAGAGAGAGAGAGAGAGAGAGAGAGAGAGAGAGTACAGCTGCATTGCTGCTGCTTCTTTCCCCCGATGCCCTAGAGGCTAGATGATGGGCCCAGCCAGGTGTGCCAGGTTACAGCAGCAAAAAAAAAAAAAAAAAAAAAAAAAAAAAACCTTGATTTGAAAGCAATATACCAATACATCAGAGACTGCTTGTTACTATCATAGTCCTGAGGAAAACAAAAAGCAAAAAAATCAATAATTATCAGGGTTAAGACATTACAGGAAGGAAGAAAAGAAGGAAGACAGGAAGTCAGGAAGGAAGGAAAAGAAAGAAGGCCAGAAAGGAAGGTAGGAAAGAAGAGAAGGGAAGTAAATGAAGGAAGGATCGAGTAAGTAAAGGAAGGAAGTCAGGATGGAAAGAAGGAAAGAAAGTAGAGAAAGAAGGCCAGAAAGGAAGGTAGGAAAGAAAGAAGGAAATGTAAGTAAAGAAAGAAGGATAGAAATGAGGGAAGGAAGAAAAGGAGTAAGTAAAGAAGGAAGGTCATAAAGGAAAGGAGGTAGAAAGGGAAGAAAAAAGTATGGAAGTAAAGAAAGATGGCTAGAAAGGAAGGTAGGAGGAGGATCTCCTACAGGATCTCCTTCAGTAAATGAATGAAGGATCGAGTAAGTAAAGAAGGAAGGAAGTCAGGTTGGAAAGAAGCAAGGAAAGAAATTAAAGAAAGAAGGTAGGAAAGAAAGAAGGAAATGAAAGTGAAGAAAGAAGGATGGAAATTAGGGAAGGAAGGAAGGGGAAGTAAAGGAAGAAGGCTGGAAAGGAAGGAAAAAATAAAAGGGAAATAAAGAAGGCCACAAAGGAAGGAAGCAAGTTATAAGTTTTATATATATATATATATATATATATATATATATATATATATATATATATATATATATATATATATATATATATAAACAAATGCAACAAATGGTAAGGATATTTAGGTGTCTGGTATATGTGCAGACTAAACGCTAAAGATCCACATATCCACATAAACACTCACCAACATCATAAGTTCTTCATTCTGGCACTGACTCCCAAGTGAAAAAGGGAAAAAAAGAAGCAAAAAATGCTTCTGTGTGCAAGAGAGAAAAATAGCCTACAACCTCTTTGCTTTCTGGAAAAATATCAGTGCCTTCTAAAAGAGCACATTCCCATTTGACATGCAAGCAGGTCCATGTTTGGTTGGGCTGAGCTCTAGACAGACATGGAGGTGGCAATGAGGAAGGGATGTGTGTAAATGTGTAAATCAGTACCTCTGAACAATTGCAGGTGATGTGAATGGAGCAATCTCCTTGTGAAATCCCTCCTTACTCTTACAATTACTTTGACAACTACTGTGGACATGCTAGCAAAAGCAACTGCAGTCTGAAGAGAAAAAATTAGATCTAGCCACATTTTACATGCAGTTTAAACAGTCAGTTTAAAAAAAATCAGATTTCTTTTTCTGCAGTGTAAACCAAGGCTAATAATCCCTTTTTTCTGCTCAAAATTTCTGCAGACCTCCTAGCAGCCCCTTTTGAAATCCCCAACACATAGTGAGAGAGGGATCAATAGTACTAGATACATTCAATGTCATTTAGCACTTAAATCATTCAGCATGTTTCAAAAGCACTGCCTCATTCAGTCAGATCCCAGCATGTACTTGATGTAAACTCTGTGATATTTGATTGATTCTGTCATATCAGCACGGCTCATCCCCTCTTGTATCCAGATATGTATAGTAATGTGTGAGTCTTAATGCTCAACACATTAAGAAACAATCAGCCACGACTCGGGTGTCTCCGGTGAGAGCTGATGCACTTCATCTACTCAAGGCAATTTCATGGCCACAGCACATCAATGTTTCAGTTGGTGTGCAAAGATGGAGCAGTGATCTCGTGTTTGAGATGACATGAAGGAGGGGTTCGAGTCTCTCTTGGAGCCGGGTTACTAACCCTTAACAAGAAGCCTACAAACCTCCAGCGGTATCCACTTATCATCTCTAAATATTAGCCTGACCTCTCAGCCGGTTGCTTCCTCCCCGGGGGCAGGCAGGAAGAGGGGCTGCCATTGGCTGTGGAGAGCACTCCGCTGGATCAAACATTCATCGAACACACAACTCGATGAGGCTTTGATTGCTTTAAGTCCTATTCAGTGACAGGAAAGGATTGTGTTTGAAGGAGGTTTACAGCAATGAGTATAAGAGCATGTGTACACTTAGAGGAATCAACAGCGCTTGAGAGTCATTTCTCAGAGTGTGATTGTCAATTTGTGTGTGCATTTACTAGAAAATTTTCAGAGCTTTACATGTGATGGCCAAATTTCTCAATATCCTCAAAAATATTGAAAAACTTTAAGAAACCAACTTGCCTCAGCAGTAAAAAAAAAAAAAAAAAAGAAAGAAAATGTCCATAAAAGGGCCAATTAACATTATGATTAAGAGGTGATTTTAATGTTCATGGTTAGGGAGTATTAATCATAATTAGCTTAATTGGAGAACAGTAGAAGTCTTTCGATCACAAAATGTTGGGGCCAATCACTCAAACCACATTTAGTCAGAAATGTGATGACCACATCCCATTTGAAGCGTAAAAGCCTGCAAAAGTCCGCCTACTCAACTAACAAATAATAGCTGCTCGAAAACATGAGTTTTAAACTGTGCAAGCTAGATACAACTTAAAAAGATCCATGAACTAAATACCATTGGTTTTCCTTATGTCAACATGAGGCATGCACATTTAGTTAATAGTTAAAAAAGTTCAGTTAATATGGGTGCTCGACTAAGGCCACATCCGCACTAATCCGTTTTCGGTTTAAAAACTCTGTTTTCAGTTTCCTAGTGTCATTGTTTTCCAAAGAATATGATAATGGAGAGTAGTGGTGCAACGATCAGGAAATTTGAGGCCTTTACCGATCACAGACATTTAAGTGCCCCTTGCCACACTTCTACAGTTATCTATTTATGCCCTACACTTTGAAATTGCATTCAGCTTACATTCATTGTGAAATGCGAACATTTACTTGAATTGAAAACACAACACACAGCAGAGATATGTTCAAAAATAGTGAGAAATCATTAGTATCTATGATTTGTTTACAGTCTTTGGTGTTTTGCTGTCACAAAAATCACTAAGTATTAAGCAACTGTGTGAAAACGTGTCATTATTGAAGGTTAAACTGTTATTGCTGTTATTAGTGTTATTGCGACAAACATACAGTACATTTCTGATTTAAATCAGGGTTCTCACAAAATAGCGCTGGGATGAATGACTGATGAGAGACTGGGAGCACCTGGAGAGCGCACAGTTAGAAAAAAAAACAGAGAGAGCATAAATCGCTCAAACTGTCTCTATCACTCCAAACACTGCCTGACTGTCGTGACTCACATCACATCATGTATAATCAGATTTGTATTTGTATCTTTATTTGCTGTTTATTTAGTTTTTAGATCCGTTTGCAATATCTTTGTCCTTTCTGTCTCTCTTTTTTCTTTTTTTAACAAACCAGCATGTTCATCTGCATTACAGCATGCTTAAAATTCTCAATAACTTGCCCTCCTGTGGCCGCAATGTTATGCTTCGAGCAAGTGCTCATTCATTAGAGTAGCAGTGTACAGGTATGTGTGATTTTGTGCATGCTGCAATTAAAAAAAAAAGATTGGCCCTGAATTTAGGCACAGTCAGTCGATCACCTATCACAGATTTATGATAAACCATTCCTTTGACTGCACTCGCATCGGCAAATGATGCTTCAATTACACTGCAAACGTGCCTCCACTGGGTAAACAGCCACCTATCCCAAACCAGCACAATGGCCTCTCTGATTTGCAGCAAATTAGAGACATGACAAATTATACCTAACTGGCTGCTGTTGTCTGTTTGCACTATGGTTGCATACATGAATTGGTAAGCTGGATATTCAGCTAAACCAGAAGACAACTAGCTTTGCCAGGCCTGGAGACCAGCAAACCAGCTTCAGCTGGTTTAAGATGCTTGTTTGTTTTGTTTTTTTCAGCATGGGTTAAGCTTTGGCACATACGGTACCATGCCCCGTACCATTTGTGCTACGGACATGAATGATACCTGGAATAGTGTGGTTTGTTGAGGCAAGGTGTGCTATCATTTTGTAAAGTAATCAGATTTAAGATTAACGCCTGGCAAATGTTAAAACTGGTGAAAGACAAAACCATAGACTTACCTATGGCACCGCAAAGCAACATTCTAGCAACTTGTTTCACATCCACCAATACTTTCTTCACCTGCAGAATTTTGCTGTGCAAAGGTAAATGTGACCAGTCCTTCAAACTGTGCAAAACAGTTGGAAACCAGCCAAGACTAACAAACCAGGTTTTATCCTGGTTTTAGCAGGGATTCTAAGGGATAGGTGTTTGTTCAAATTCCAATCCCTAAGTATGAGCAATAAGAACAGAGATGCTTGCCTTGCACCTCTAATAACATTTCATTAGATTGAACCACCATTATGACCAGTCACCAGCAGTCACAAGGAGGCTGCTAGTCATTTTTTTGCCCTCACTAGCTGAATTTGCATTATGTTATCTTCCTGGGTGGAGTGGGGGGAATACAGTTTGCAGGGCAGCTGATGCCAGATTCAGCTCAAGGTCAGCAGGAGGGCTGCCCGAATGTGAGTGCATGCGTGTCTGTGTGTGTGTGTGTGTATAAGCAAATGCAGTTTATGCCTACGTGGGAGGGATGGCACTGCAAGTCACCTCTCTGAAATCAGAGGCAGAGCCTTCGTGAATGAGGTGTCATTATGACTATGAAATAAAGCCAGCCCCCAACCCAGCGTCCAATTTTGTTGCCAGGGCACTCTGATGTCTGATTGGTGCAAAAAAGAAAGACAAAAAACACACACACAACAAAAAAAAAAAAAAAACGCTCAGAGCGGGTGATGGAGAGAAAAAGAGAGAGAGAATAATGCCACTTCAGGATGTAAGCTGGCATACCGCTTGTTGTATCAGTTAATGGTCTCTCTCTCCTGCTCTGCTGACAGTATTTTAGACGTGGCTCAACCTGCTTTGTGTGCACCATAGCACTTACAGGTCTGAAAGCTTGTGCTAGGTAAATGCACAAAGTGAAAAGTGAGCTATAGATAGTGATAGAGAGAAAAAAAAAAAACTGTGAAAGAGAATGTGTTTTTTTTTTTTTTTTTTTTTTTTCACTGGTGACACTTCCTTTCACAGCAACCTTTGTGCACAGCCACATCCTCCCTGGACGAAGCATCCACTCAAGTGTCAAGAGCTCTTCTTTTATGTCCCTGGGCTGCACTACAACCATCTGCAGCTGGGGCCTCAGAGGCCCGCCTGGCTCCACTTTTAATTATCTTTATCTTTCTCACACTTCACCACACCCACTTGGTTTCTAATTCCTCTCTCCCCCACAAAATTATTATGGAAACACCTTTCGGAAAGAAACAAAAATGGTTGTTGTCTCTTTAAAGGGATAGTTTCACCCAAAAATGAAAATTCTCACATCATTTACTCACCCTCATGCCCTCCTTGATGTGTATGACTTTCTTCTGCTGAACACAAATGAAGATTTTTAGAAGAATATTTCAGCTCTGTAGGTCCAAACACTGCAAGCAAATGGTGACCAAAACTCAAAATGTCCAAAAAGGATATAAAAGTAAGCCAAAAGACTCTAAATTGATTAAATCCATATTTTCAGAAGCTATAGGTGTGGGTGAGAAACAAATCAATATTTAAGCCCTTTTTTTATTTTTTATTACTATAAATCTCCACCTTTGAACAGCCCCAACCATTAGGTGGCTGAAAGTGAAAGTGTAGATTTACAGATTTACAAAAAAACAAAAAACAAAAAATTATTATTGACCTGTTTCTCACCCACATCTATCATATCACTACAGAAGATATGGATTTAACCACTGGAGTCTTATAGATTACATTTAGGTAGGGATGCACTAATACCACTTTTTCTCTTCCGATCCGATTCCGATATCAGAAATCTCAGTATCGGCCGATACCGATCCAAGCTGATACCAGTGTTGTTTTTTTGCATAATCAGTTTAGAATATCTTTACATTATTGTGTGGAACTAATTGAGGGTACTATTTAATATGTAAAGAAACACAAACCTCTAACTACACATTATTTCAATATAAATGTATAGCTTATTAAGAAACACTTTATTATTAATTAGTATACTGGATAATGTAGCAGCAAAATTAACAGTAATTCCAGTCTTCAAGTCTTCAGTAGAAAAGAAACCAGTGTTTTATTTTTGCCTTTTTTTCCCCGAAAAAGTTTTTTCAACTTGGATCTGGACTTTAAAGGATTCAGATCTCTTTTTTG
The DNA here is from genome assembly GCF_019703515.2 of Myxocyprinus asiaticus. Taxonomy (NCBI): domain Eukaryota; kingdom Metazoa; phylum Chordata; class Actinopteri; order Cypriniformes; family Catostomidae; genus Myxocyprinus; species Myxocyprinus asiaticus. Next base: position 25,405,034 of record NC_059366.1, read on the forward strand.
TTCAATTTAGTTGTAAGACATCAGCCAACTTTTCATTCACACAGTTATTTTTTGGAACCCATTAAACTTCAATATTGTTATAAATTGTAAACAAATACTAATGATGATAATAATAATAATAATAATAATAATAATAATAAATTGTTATTAATATTATTATTATTGACTTTTAATTTTACAACAGTAATATATTTAAATCATGCACATTTTAAACCCTCACGCTTTTATTTTGACATTCTAAACTCTCCAGGAAGTCCTGTATGTGTCTGTTTGTAGGCAAGTTCACAGTAGTTTAATTCGCTTCTTATTCAAATTCTGGTAAAATGCACCTTCAGTGCCGTACTAAATGCATATTATAAGTGAACTGAACTACTGAGCATCTACATCTGAGATGCTGTTCTTGAGTAGCGCTCAAATATTGCACACCGCTGTGAAGGCAAAAAATAGCTGCGAGTGCAACCCCAGCCTGTGCGTGAGTTTGTGTCAACAGAGCAGCACCATTCACTAACGTGCTGGCGCTGTGCATACTATATATTTACTTATTAAACACAGCCTTTTGTGATTCGAAGGGCTATTGCACGTCTTCAGGTGGCTTTAATAAAATGCACGAGTCATATGAAATGCTTTAATGGTGTTTTTATGTCATTTTTAGAGCTTGACTGTAACGAACATGACTAACACACAGTATCGGATTTGGATCGGGCTCGTCAGACCGATACCCAATCCATCTAAAAGCTTCAGTATCAGAGCCGAGACCGATCCAGGTATCAGATCAGTGCATCCCTACTTTTAGGTGGCCTTTATATGATTTTTGGAGCTTCAAAGTCTGGTCACCATTCACTTGCATTGTATGGACCTACAGAGCTGAGATATTCTTCTAAAAATCTTTGTTTGTGTTCTGCAGAAAAAAGAAAGAAATAAACATCTGGGATGGCATAAGTGCGAGTAAATGATGAAAGAATTTTCATTTTTGGGTGAACTATGCCTTTAAGAGAACACTTCTGTGTCTGTGCCTTCAGACTCTAGGTCTGTTTCAAAACCTAGTGAGCTGCTTCATTGTGTACTGCCAACATAGGCAACTGCCTTCTTAAGGGCCATTCACACATGATGTGTTTTGGCATCCATCTGTGCAGTTTTGCAATTGTTTTTTTCTACCGATATATGTGCAAGACAAACACCTATGACCATTGCGATGAGTCTCGCTTCCTTTTCAGCATATTGTACCATGAGCAGTTAAGTTAAAAATGCATCTCAAGACACCTGCATTCAGTTCTATTTGTTGTGATTCATCTAGCTTTTTTAACAAAAGAATGTTTTCTGTGTAAAAGTCACCTAAGGCAGCAACCTAACCATCATGTAACCTTATAAGTGATCCTCTACTAGGCAGCAACACAACAAAATCTTGTAACAGGACATTAGGAATCGAAACTGATTTCAGTAGAATACTCTATTCACTAGGTTTGTCACATGTGACCACCTAAAAAAAAAAAAAAAATAGTGCTTATATCTCTTTAAGAGAATGGTTCTGTCAGTGCCTTTAGAGACAGTGTATTCACTCAGAGCAGAGAGGGCTGACACAGTAAAGTTAATGCTCAGGTCTAATTCACTACACACATTTGCCAGTAACACTGCAGTGATTTGGTACATGTGTGCATTCATGCTTTTGTTTGTGATGACAATGATGGTAAAAAGAATAGTTCACCCAAAAAAATTTATTCTGTCATCATTTACTCAATTTATTGTTCCAAGGAAGAAAATCATATAGGTATGGAACGACATAGGGGTGAGTGAATAATGAAAGAATTTTTAGTTTTGGGGTGAACCATGCCTTTAATATAAACAACCACATCGTAAAACACATTTGGCATTCCTACAGAAACATCTAAATGCAATCCAGGACACAATTTGCCCTGTAAGTCTGCTCCATTCTCTCTGTCTCCGAAATCCATATCCATTTTTGTGTGTTTGTTTTTTTGCAGCTCTGTCTCTCATTACTGATCACAGAGCAACACTCTGCCTCAGGATTCTGATTTCCTAGCAACAGCCTGCCACCAAACATTTGGCACAAGTTCAACACCCCTCCCTCCCTCTCCATGCCTCCCATTTCCTTCCCTGTTCCTCTTCACCAATGAAAAATGGCTGTTCTGCCTGTGTACTGTCTTCTGCCATGCCACTGTGGCAGAGCGTTGCACTGCCCGGTCTGGTGCAAGCCTCTATTAACTCTCCTCTCGTCCAAATGCGCCTTACGGTAGCGGAAGCGCTGGAAGACCACGTCAGGCATCTTTAATCAGTGCTTTACCGCACAAACTCCCCCACGGTTATTTGATTTACAGATGAATGAAACAGAAGAAAAAGGGAGGGGCCTAAAAGAAATAAGAGGGAAACAACAAATTGAGAGCATTCCACTTCATATTTACAGTGCTTGCAATGCAGCACAATATTGATATTCCTCAAACATTCTAGTTTGGGTTTGTTCTAAATCCCTTACCCTTAGTATTAAAATTTCTACAATGAATTCTGCTTGAACTGCTTAAGGTACAGAGTCAATTCAAACTTTGTAATGTTAATAATTTCAGGTTATTTTTTTAAAATGTACTGTAAGATTTTAAAATGTACCAAATTTCTTGCATTGAAAGTCCAGCATTTAAAATACAACTGACAGCAATGGCATAATCATAATATTTGCACAATGAATTGTAACAGGTCTTTCCAGCATACAAGAAAACAGCTTAAATCAGCTTGAAATCATTTGCTGGACTTCGTTCTTCTCCCAGACTGGTCAGGCTGGTTTGTTTGCTGGTTTTAGAGGGGTCTGGGGCACTTAGTATCACAGCTGGGTAAAAATATTGATTTGCTGAATAATCGTAATCTTGATCTGAACGATCACGATATTGATTCCTAAAATCCCAAGTTCGGTCTTTTAATTATATCGGTCAAATTAATAGCAATTGAACCGCATAGTTAATTTAGAAAATCAGAAGCAGTGAAAACAGCCTAAACCAGTAAAGACTTTCAACCATCTTAGGTTGATTTAAACAGTTTTTTTTTCTTTGCTACATCTATTTGGCAACATGATCACAAGGGAAGTTGGCATGCTGTTTCCGAAAGTTCCGGTACCCTAGGATCGGCAACAGTATGCCGACTCACTGACATGCCCTATCTCCCATCGGACATATTTGGAACAGCTCAACAACAATTACTTTCCCTCGTGGCATGACTGGTAGCGCATTGCATCAGTTGCATGGGAGACCACAGTTCAATCCCCATTCAAATGAGGAAGTGATCACGTTTGTATAAACAATTACGAGCGTGATACGGAGGTTGCATTTTTATCCCTAACATTAGGGGTGCACCGATCGATCGGGCACAGCTCGAAATCGGCCGATATTTGTCTTAAATCCGTGATCGGCGATCGGCCGATCTTTTTTGCAGCATGCAGGGAATCACACATACACTGCTCCTTTAATGTATGAGCACTTGCTCAACCCCTGATGCATGACAGAGTGGCCTTTGGAGGGTGAGCTGTTGGCAGTTCTAAGCATTCATGAATTTAAACTTTCAGACATGCTGTAATTTAGATGAATGTGCCGGTTTGTTTTTAAAAATGTGTAAGAATTACATGTGTATGAATATTAAGCTGCCCATTTTCTAGAGTTGTTACGGTAGTAATTCTGACTCGCTGCACAGTGAGCAGGAAGAGGATAAAGAGGCTGCTAACGGGTATAAAAAGGAATTAAACAACAAATAAACATGCAAATACATTATACATTATGTAATGTGAGTCGTGACAATCAGACGTTGTGTTGAGCTATAGAGACTGTTTGAGTGATCATGATCGCTTTTAGCTTCACTCCCTTCAACATGAGCGCTCTCGGTGTCAATCAAACATGCGGCTCTCCAGGTGCTCTCAATATCACATCAGTCACTCATCTCAGCGCTATTCTGTGAGGATCCCAATTTAAATCAGATTAATATTAGTCACAATACCACTAATAACAGATGTAACTGTTTAACCTTCAACAACGACACTGCGTCTTCACGCATTTGCTTAATTTGTGATTTGTGTTACAACAAGATGTCAAAGACAGTAAACAAATCATAGATATTAATGATTTCTCACTGGAGCAGTTTTAAAGCTTATAATAGATATATGTTTCTTATTTTTTTAAAGTATCTCTGTTGTGCGTGATGGTCTCATGGTTTTTACTGGTTGCCAGTATGTCACAATGACCTTTCGATTTTGACAACAGAACTATTAATAACTGTTTTCAATACAAATAAATGTTAGCAATTCACAATTCATGTAATTTTAATGTAATTTTGGTAACATTTAATAAAAAGGTTTCATTTCTTTAACATTAGTTAATGCATTAGGTATCATGAACAAACAATGAACAATATATTTTTACAGCATTTATTAATCAATTTTAGTTAATAAAAATACAATTGTTCATTGTTAGTTCATAGTGCATTAATGTTACTAATACATCTTTTGATTTTAAAAATGTATTAATATATGTTGTAACTAACATTAAGTTCATCAGTTCATGTTAACTACAGTAATGTTGTTAAATAATATTAACAAATTGAACCTTTTTGTAAAGTGTTACTGTAATTTTACTGTGTGGGCATAAACATAACTGCAGCATATCACTTGCAAAAGTGTGGCAAAGGGCACTTTAAAAAAAATCGGTATCGGCCAATCTAAAATAAAAGTTTTTTGTCTCTACTAATGGTTAGGGTTAGATTTGGGTTTTGGTTGGGGGGTAGATTCAATAAAATAAGCATTTCTCTTCACTGTTTTACACCCTGTTCAGCTGAAAACAATCATTTTTACAACTGGCTTCTGGGGACCTCTCCTGGATATAAATGGATGTCTGAAACACTTACCGCTTTGGCTTCTGGGGGCAGTGTTTTCAAATTCGATCAACGTATGCCAATTTCGGCTAAAGAAAAATTGGCACACACTTGCCGATTTTTATGCGAGATCAAGCTGATATTTGGATTCTGAATTGTGATTGGTCTTGTCCTCCTTGGATTACTGTATATTTTCACTTCACTGCCCTCAATGTGTTAATTCTCATAACAACAGATGATTTCATTTCCACAGAACCAGAGCCTAAAACCTAAGCCTACCAAAAACTGTAACACTATTATTTGCTGTCATGCAAGCACTGTTATTTCCTTCAGGAGATGCAAATCATGTGTCTCAATAGAATGCCATCAGGGTAAATTCAAATCAATCACAGCAGTTAAAGCGAACTGGTTGCATCGTTTCATGTTCACACAGTGATGTCTTCCACTCTGAACACAAGGTCAATGGAGATTACTGCTCAAGGAGGCCTCCCTTATCACTGCACTGAAACATGCCACAAAGCATTAAGAGGAAACGGTGCTGGATGGTCTCCACTCAGCCCTATTTAAAAAAAACAATCACATCAAAATGGGCCACAGAGAACTATTGAACAGACCTCTGCACTCAGGATTCACAATATGTCCTTGTATACCATTAAATGACTAAATCTCATCAGCTGCAGAGAGGTGCTTAGGAGAAATATGGAACGGCCCTTAGCGATGCCATGATACGGTACAATTTTAGGGCCGTGACTCTGTATACACTGAGAATTCTGGCTGTGGACCGAGGGGCCATCACTATGTGCTGTCCCACAACTCCAAAAGGGATACAAGGGAATCAGAGCAGATCTCAAATAGTCCAGTGTAGGAGATCTCTAAGGGGGAGTGCTGAGGATTGACCACCACAGTATTATGATCACAGAATACAGATCAACTCTCATGGTTGCCAAATATTATACATGCCGATTACATATCAGCACTGCCACAATTGAAAATTCCAGACTTACTCAATTCAGGCCAGCCCACTTAGCTGATCTGTGGCATATTTGCATTATGAATGAATTGGGATTTCAAGCTGAAGTATATCTTTTCTGCGGCACAAGCATCACAAACCTCAATTGCAAAAATAATGATTGTTTCAAAAAGGTTTCCTGAACACTACCCCTCAATGAAATGGGTTGGACAAACAGACAGTCCTGCCCCAAACTCACGCCACTGGTTGAGTCAATGTTGCTATGTTGCAATGGTCGGGATGCTCAAACAAAAAGAGCAATATTTTGCCACAGAGCCACAGTGTTTACACTTTTAGGGGACATCAACCAACAAACTGCTTACTTTTAGTTGTCTCTGCATATTAAGCTGGGATAGGAAAAGCACTGTAACAGAAAAAATTACACACTTCAGCTCTGATTCACCACTTTAATGCAGATGCCCAGAGTATGGATGAATCACTCTAGTTTGCATTTGCCAAACAATAAGGCAAGAATCTCTTTGTGCAAGTAGACGTGAAGAAAAAGAAGGACTGAGAATCTTAAAGGTCAGCAGAGAGAGAGAGAGACAGAGAGAGAAGGACACAGATGTGGCTTGATGCATAACATGGACAGACTGGCTGGTGCCACAGCAAGGGATGGTTATATGCAAGAGGAAATCACTTACATAATCCTGCGTTAGTCCAAAACAGAGAATCCTAGATAATTAAAAGGACTATGAACAGCAGAGCTCAGTTTATTTGATCAACCAGCCTGTTTTCAGTTTCTCAGTTCAAACAATCAAGATATGACGCCCAGCCAAAATAAGCACTGGAATCACTTCCCTAGAATAAGTGCGAGTAGAACAAAGGGGTCGAGACAGGGAGTTGTAGGAAGTCTGATCTGATCACATGTGATTAGCCAAGACACACTGGCTTTTATCTAGTACTAACATGCTTGTCAAATGTGTCTTCTGTGTTCAGATTTTGAAGGAAGGGTCCATGGTTTCGACAAGTCGTTCACTTCCGGTACTATTGCAGAATGTTACTGCATTTTTATAAAGCGCAAAAAAACAAAGAAAATACAATTTTCCAAATCTTTTGATATTTTAATTAGGGCTGGGGAAATTAATCTTCATTTGAACAGTATCGATAAAATTAAAAAAAAATTCCAAGATTGACTCTATGCCAGAGAAGTTCATTAAGTAAATCACAATTGCCCAATTCATCACAAGTTAGCAACTGGTTGATCTCATAAACAAGCCAAGTAGGATGGCCAAATCACTTTTTGATTTCCTAATTTTGGTACCCATATACTGTCTGACAGGCAACTTAAGTGTGCATGCTTGGTACACGTGTGCTCTGAGTGCGCTTGCAGAGTCGAGGTTATCTGCACCTAAACTGTAAAATACACTACCAAATTTTGTGAAAATGCCAGTTTGGTAAGGTATTCATGTCATTTATGTCTAAAGATTAATGTAAACAGTGAGACAAAAAAGCGCATTTGTATTAAAATATGGGACTTGTAAATGTACTGTAAATGTAGCTTAACATGCCTGCCCGTCTAGTATATAAAGTCGTTTACACAGGCGGTTGGTGCAAGCGTGCTATGACTGAACGAGACACCAGACTATTCCTCTTCAGGAGTTTAGACCCATAAAGATGTCTTTATATTCCTTTAGACTCGAGTTATACAAATGCAGGTATCTCCTGACCTCTTCACACACACGCTCTAGATGTGTATATCAGCCTTCGTCTTCTGTTATTTTCTGGCGATTACATCTAGCGTTTCTTCAAGACAGCAACGGCTCAAATGTGAGTATTGCCACCTTGTGGATCCACTAATTTGTGCAAATAATTAAAGGCGGATGCACATTCTGCGCGTTCAAAGACGCGCAGTTAGAAAAATTGGGCTGCACGTGTTCAGTGCTCAAGCACTCTGCTGATGACGAGATTTGCGGCACGCGTCTTGTATGCGAACGCAGAGCCGAAGTATACTTTGGGCTTTAATATTAATCAAACAACAATTAAAAAAAAAAAAAAAAAAAAAAAAAGAAAGAAAACAGCACACTGCTATTGGCTGGATAATTTTAGTAGCTTTAAAAAGTATTAATGCATTACAGTCAAACAGTGAAGACCAGTGATTTAAGAAGTTTAATGTTACATTTGATTCTTCCATTTAAAATTTTTTACTTGAATACTTGATATTGCTGTTTTTTTAAGTGCTGTTTTCTTGATACCGTTTGTATCTTTATTAAAAAAATGTAAGTTGTTATTTTGCTTGCAATTTGTTTCTTTGTTAGTTTATTATTATTATTATACCAGTCTTGAAAACAATGTTTACTCAAATTAGTTACTTTTTTGTTGTGGTCTTGATATTGCTTACATATGCAAGCAAAATGGACATGTTTAGCGCTGTCCATTTATAATTGGATCACCCAAAATGGTGTTAGTACCAGGTACGTCTGGGTGGGGGAGGCTGGGGAATGAATAGACCGTGTCCATCTCTACCTGCTCACCACTCTGAAATTGGGGCAGAATTCAAGAGAGGTAGCTCCACTATTAAGGGGAGAATATCTACTCCAGTAATTAACTTTCTCTGGCTGGATAATCAATTATCACGCCCCTCAAACAGCACCAGCCTTCCTTTGGCCAGAGACAGCGAGAGAGACAGCCAGGGAAAGAATGAAAGTGGGAACAAAAAAAATGGGGGGTCGGAGTGGTTGAGCAGCTTGGGTAAATGTATTAAACATGTCTTTGGAGCGGAGACCTGCAGCGCACCTGGAGAAGCTGCTATCACGGCTGTGTTTGAGCCAGTGGAGGAAAAACAAGCTGGCCCGCTGGGACGCTCAGCACTCCAATCTCAGCTGAAATTTGAGCCTCTGACAAACCGAGCAGTGCGTCCACAACAGAAACTATCACCTCAGGATCACTGTCAAACAAGCTCTACCAAAAGCCTGGGCTGACAAACTAGGGACAACACTTTCAATAAATATTGGATTGTGCTTGCTCTTTCTCTTTCTTCCTCAGTTTCCCTCTCTCTTAGCCTTTGAGGACAGCCATTCATCCAAGGGCACAGCTTGATGCAGATCTCAATGTTTAGCAGAGCGCCTTGTGCAACAGCACACTTATGGAACAAGCGTGCTGAAAAGAAATGACGGCGACAACAAGCCAATGGAGCGGCACAGCCATTAGAGGCACTTTCCCATGAACATCGCCGTATTGAGCCAAGTTTAAAAATACAAAGGGCATCAACACGAAACAGCTCCTCAATATTCATGTATAGCCTCAAGCTTCCCATTCACAAAACGGCACCGTGATGAAATTCGTTTAATCAGGGACGAAAATGATTTGATTAGAGTATCATGTTACAATGACTGCCAAAGAGCTTCAAAGAGCGACTCCTGCTTTGAGGTTAATCACAGTCCTACAATACAGGTATTCACAAATGATGTCCAACCTCGTGCAGATGCCAGACTTTTCTCTTGGTTAATGGAAGCTTACAGCAAGTACAGACCCACATGGAGAGTCATCCCAATCACATTTGCAATGGCTCATTAACAATAAGGTTAGAGTGTAATGGGGTCGCTCTTTTCACACCAAACTTGATTACCAGTAATTACGAGCCGGTGCTTTCTGCATCTATCTCTACGGCGCTGTGTACTCCGGCTCACACCTCAATCAGGAATTAACCAGCACAGTTGACTGACGGAGCGAATGGAAGCTTCAACAGAGTGTTATTTTCTTTAGGGCTTAAAGTGTGAGAGGGGCGCACGCACTGTAAATGAAAGCGTTCGGCCCAGTCGGTGACCTTCAGAGGTGGCGACTCATCCCGTTCCCCCGTGAACTCTCCATTAAACCTCTCGATTCTCACAGGTCAAAAAGCATGCTACTGCACACCAACCGTGATTCAGAAGAATCTATCACCCACACTGCAGCAGCACTTGCGGCTCATCGGGACTTCATGTCTTCAAATGACAGATCACATTCTTTTAAGAGCATGAAAATGGTGCTATGGATCTGATGTAGTGTGATAGTGTTTTGGAGCAAAAAGGTTCAGTGACAACTCTAGATGAGAATTTATTAGTCATTAGTCACACCAAAACAAACACCCAAACAAAATCTTTTATCCTTCATCAAATGAGCACCAACTTCAAGAGGAGAGATTCAGCATTTGCAATCTGATAGCTTGGCTCAGCAAAGAAAAACTAAATGTGAAAATGTTCCAGCAGAGAGAAAGAGAGAAAAGGATTGAAATGTTTCAAAGAACATTTTAATTTTGTGGAACATTATAGAAAATGGGAACAAAAACCCTTTTAATTGTTCCAGAGCAAAATTAAATAGCTGGTAACGGTTAAAAGTGCAGTAGCTGTTTATAAGATAGACTGTACATTATAAATATGTTGACACAATTCAGTATTGATGTGACATTTTGATATATCGATGCGCTGTTGTTTTATAATAATAGAATGTATATATTTTCTGTATAACCAAGTTACGTTACACTAATGAATAGAGCTTTTTGCATTATCTTGAACATTGTCTAGTTTACCTTGCTGAATAATTACAGATTAACATTATGTCAGTTACTGTGAATCAGCATACCTGACTTTTAGTATAAAGAGAAGATCATTGAAATTATTTGAAAGTTACGAAGCAAGGTAGCTTGCAATTCGTCAGCGTTAGCAGGCAAGATCAAGTTAGCTAAAATTACAAAGATCAATCCTTATGGCACTGTTTTTCACATGCTTTGGAGTTATGTAATCTTACCTGTCCAATAAGAAGAACGGCAATTCTTCAGGGTCGTTTTTGATCCCCAAAACTGGTTTTGATCCCCAAAACTGAATGAAGGTCCCTCCAGGAATCAAATGTCCTGCCGATGTTCACTCTAGCTTTTGCTCGACCATGATCACGTTCCCACTTAGCCAGACGGGATTCAGTAGATAAATGTTTTTTTGGCTTACTCTGAGTTTGTGTAGGAGTCGGTGTTATGTTTGGAGCCGGACATTTGCTGGATTCCATCTCTAAGATAACGTTACCTAGTGTTATAGCGGAAGAGAAGCTACTGTCTCAGGCAAGGCTCTCGGGAGCACGCAAAACGTCACATCCTATGGATTTTCCCGGCAAAAGCGACCCGTTCCCTTCGCATGACAATCAGTCTACAGGCTTTAATAGGCAACCTAGGAAGTCCAAGAAGGGCTCATTTTTTAAGCTGCGTTACAAGCCGTTCACACATTGGCAAAAATAAGGCGAATATTACATTAAAAATATTACATATTGCACCTTTAATAATATTACTATTTTGTTCTGATTTAAAAAAAAAAAAAAAATTTTTAAATTTAAATCGAAAGACCAAAACAATTTTTGTACAGCAGACTTTCAGAATTACACCAATACCTGTTGGCCAAATCCTTTAATTGATTTTAACACACTGCATTACGTGGTGACAATCTGCAAAAAGTCAAAAGTTTCAAGAGATATTATTGTACTTACAGCAATGTAGTAAACTCTGGCTTTTTCAACAAGCTTCCAGTTCTCCTCAAGGTCTAGGTGCTTTTCTTTCTTGTAGCAATTAGCTGCGGCAAGATTTGCAACAAGAGACCTAGCAGACAATAAAAAGACAAAACCACAGTAAATCGAACTGTGAGAGTATAAATCCATGTTACCCACTGAAAATAAGATGAAAATACTTCAGACAATAGTTTGCAGTTCAGGAGAAATGTTTTATTTTTGAATCATTATCATTACACTACTCAAAGGCAATGTCTATTTCATGTAATTCCAATGCCCATTGTCTTCTCTTCAGCGGCTTCATATGAAACCAAAGACATAATGCATTTGAGAGAGACCAACTATCTTCAGAGTGACTGTGTAATTTATATAGCTCTTTTCCTGAGTAAAATGTGCTGTCGCCGTACCTTTGTAAATGGTTGCAGGCGGAATACAGCTAGCATGTGGACTATGGTTTTCTAAACAGCTGCTTAGTGTCAGCTCTGCCAGAATTAAATATCAAAAATATTAAATATTACAATTTTTATTCTTTATTTTTCAGCATTTAAATGACTTACAAGACCTTTCCCATAAATAAATGAACAGAAAAATCAATAATGCAGGAGATCTGCAAACGTCCACTGGGACTGCTGTTTCTCCATTAACCTCCCGGTGGACCTCGTATCAACAAAAACAACTAATTCCACTTTGAAAAACAACCACTCTCATTATTCACTTGTTACTGAGAGGATGCAGTCCCAACAGGCCAGCCGGAACAATGAAGCAGTATTAGCCTGAGAGAAGCAGCGCTGCTCTGCACAGTCAGGCCACAGATGAGAATCAATAGACCTGCGGTTATGGCTTTTAAAGAAAAAGTGAAGAGGTTTTATGGAAAAGGCAGTGTTTATGAACATGTGTGTTAAGAGCTGGTGGCCTGCTTGTAAAAAGATTCAAGGGAACATAAATCTGAATTACAGTGTACATAATCAATAACATTCAACCAGACGCATAAATAAAATTTAATGTGCCATTCTTCTTGGTCAAAATGCCACCATCTTGGTGAGGTATTTATTTTAACACAGTTGGAAATGTCTTACATAAATAACATTGAATCTGTGCATTAATTCTGGAAGTGTAAACAGACCTTTAGTCATTCATAACAAAGGAATAGTTCACTCAAATTTAAATTTATTCACCCATTATGTTGTTCCAAACCCATGACATTCTTTTTTTGCAGAACATAAAAGGAAATATTTAAATGGTTGTTCTGTTCGCTGATTAATGTTTAAAGATTAAAAAGCACCCACATGTGTTCTAAGAATAGTCCATGTGACTCGTGCATCTTATTCTAAGTCTTCTGAAGGCATACAATCACTTTGTAGGATCAACAGAAGCCATTATTCACTCTCAAGTTCCTTTTGTGCCCGCAGAAGCCGACATATGGGTTTGGAATGACATGAGGGTGAGAAAATGTATACATTTTTAATTTGTTGGAGAACCCTCGCTTTATGTCAAACAATATTGACAAGAGAGAAACTTATTTCAATGTTTACATAATTGAGAAACACTTGAGGGCCATTTTAATTTAAATTAAACATTAATATTTATCTTTTTTTACTGCAAGCGTTCAATAATAGCCTATTTGTTTTTGCTGCTGTATTGAAATTGTTACTGAAAATCTTAGTATTTTACTGGTATTGCCATTGATTGCTGAAATGTTGGTTTTGTGACAATCCTAGTCTGAGCAATAGCACAGTGGATAACCATGTTCCTCAGATATTAAGCCGTGGTGCTCATGCTGGCGATACTGGTTCAAGTCCAGCCTGTAACCTGCTCCCTTCCCAATTACTCTACATCTATTTTGACAATATATATCCATCTAATGAAGCAGCAGCCCACCCCCCAAAAACTAATTTGTTCTTCTGTAATGAGCATTCTATTATTTAAATTTTCAAGATAGCGATCTGATAGCCCTCCGCTTGATGCCATCGTGTTAATCAGAATCAAATCCATTTAGACATAATAAGTATTTAGTGAGCCAGAGTCATGCTGATATGAGTAGACAGATTCTCCTCCACGCTACTATTACCGCACACGGTGAGAGGCGGCGCCGAGAGGTAGGTCAGACCTCTCGCTGCAGGCTGAAGACATGTGACCTCTCCCCTAAGCCGCTCTGAAATCAGCAGCCTTTTAACACAGCTTCCTATCTGGCCTGTCTCACCAGTGACTGCAGAATAAGTGTGTGTGCAGGTGCACCATGTAAGCTGGAGGGAGAAATTATTGAGAACAATATTGCTCAAATCTCTTTCAGGTCTTAAGCTGCAGGTCTGTGTGTTTCTAATGAAAGGGTCTGCTTTGAAAGGTGAGTTGCTAATTGGAAGAGTCTCATATGGCCATGGCTGACAGCTCTACAAGCCAGTGCTCTTTCAAACTGTCTCTAAAGCGCAGCTCTCTTCATGACAGCCCTTAACAAAGAGACCTCTCCTCATAATCTCCTACTTGACTCCCATATTTTCACCAATACATCCATTTGGATAGTTGACAAATGGACTCGGATATTACAAAAAAAAAAGAAAGAAAAGAAAGAAAAACCATCAAAACTTTAGCTTAACACTTTATATACTTGTATAAGGGAACATTTTTTGTTTTGTTTTTAGATGCTGTAACTAGACATTTGCCGATATTCAATCAGGTATGCCATGATAATTAACATGTACAATATTGTTATCGTGAGCACTTCAGTGAAATGTTCTAGATAACCTATTAACCAAATTGTTCTTATTTTCTGAATGCACTGTAGCATTTCCATCAATAAATCAACATTCCCAATACTCTAACTCTTACAGTAATAGGAAGACATACCAAATTCTAGAAACTCTAAAATTCATGTTTCCAATTAAACTTTTCCCTCAAAATGTTACCATTGTTGTAATTTGTTCATTTGCAATGAAAATAAATAAATTAGATAAATGCAAAACAAGCACTGGACTCAGACATTTGAAAGCCACCATGTTACTTTGAATCTTATATGGTTTGATCTTTGCAAAGTTACTTTCTTTGTGATCTTTTAATTTAAAAAGTTCAAAACAAGTAACTAAATCTTGTAATTAAGAACAACAATAAAGTTTATTTATCTTTCAACCCATTTTGTAATTCAATATCGTGATAAAATCATATACCATGATAAATGCTTCAGCAATTATCGTGATATAAAAATTTGATACCGTCACATCCCTAGCTGTAACTAGTCACCATATCTTCTCAAAAAATTTCATCTGGTAAAGCGTCTCACCACTTTGATCAACTTTTTTATTTCAGTAGTTCATTTCAATGTTCAAAAGTCATGAAATCTTTGAATAATATAAATAAAATAAAATGTTAATATAAAAGAGCTGTTTAAATGTAGTTTAGATGGAGTTAGCATGTCACACTGCAGGACAGTAAAAGCAATCAAATGGCATGTCTTAAGTCCTAAGTAAAATTCAGCCCAAAAGAATAAAAAAAAAAAAAAACAATATTTTTGTAGACATTTTATTCAAGGATCCTATTTTAAATAAACTATCACATTATAAATAAGTATTAAGCCTTTAAACCCTTATGGTATAATGCCAGATCCTATTTATTATTATTTAATGATACTCTTATTTGCTATTTAACACTGAGTAATGCTATATTTCCATACTCCACTCAAAATTGCATGATGAAACTGAGACATATACATTTTTACTCATCATGATATACCAAATGTACTTTTATTTTTAAATAATTTAAAATATTTTTTGAAGCGACAGTGAAATTATGAAGCAGCTGCTGTCAACTGCCTGGCTAAATGGATTCTATTCAAACACAAGCTCCTGCTACAGCAAGTAAACGGATGACAGAATCCACAATAGAGACCAAAATGACCTGCAGTGCCTCTCATTTGTCAAACAGGCTCAGAGAGAGGGCACACTTGTGAGTGGTTGTACCTGTGGCAAAAACACACACAAACACCAAATTTTTTTTTAGCAGCTCCAATTAGAAGCCAATAGCATGGCTGACAACATGCAAAACCTGAAAAGCAGATTGCCACCTAAATGATCACAGGCCCAACTGACTGCAGAGCAGGGAAGGGGCATCTATTATTCATCTGATGTCACTGATACTGGTGTACCTATAAATGCCTGCATTTTTATTTTATCTGGGTACTCTCCTAAAATAAGCTGCGTGTCAGTTAAGGCTGGGCGACGTCTTAAATATTCAGGAGGTATTTGTGATGATTCTAGTGCAGCTTTTATTTGGCCATTAAGTTTCCAAAAGAGTGTGTCATTAGTCTAGTTTCACAATTCTTCCTTGCAACTCACGTATGATAGTCTTAAGAGAGTGAGATGTTTTAAAAGAGTCTCTAATTAAGAAACAAAAATGGCGTTAAAGTTGGTAATTTAGATTCCCTTGAGCCATTTCAGATAAAACACTATTTAGATCGATTATATAATCATTTTGATTGATTATAATTTATATAAATTGAATACTATCAAAAGGCTGAAAAATATTAATAATTCCTTAAGCTATACTGCCCATCCCTAGTGCCGGCAGTCCATCATGAATTCAAATATGCTGTTCACTTCACCAAATCCTTGGATTTTATATGATTTTAGATTAGCCAAGCAGGCTCAAATGCTTACCATTACATTCTTTTATCAACCACAGAAATAAATGACATTTTAATACACACATCAATCTGCTCCATTCATACTTGTAGGTAGCATGTAAATCTGCCCCACTTGTTTTAAATATCTGCTCAGTCATGGAATCTAGCACCTATCAGGGCCAACTCATGTGGTGTACCAAAATACCTCTGTGATGATCTAACCCCCAGCAAATAAATAAATAAAGAGTGAGTCCCAATGCATAGTGAGGTGGGGTGTGTGAATGTGTAGTGTGTGTGTGTGTGTGTGTGTGTGTGTGTGTGTGTGTGTGCACGCATGCAGGGGGTTGCTGTCCTGGCCATAAGGGCCCTCCCTAGAGGAGAGGGGTGGCTGACCTGTTGTCACCAGTGATGCAGGCAGCACAGGTCCCTGTGGGCTCCTCGCTCTGTTCGTAGTAGTGGGCATCCACATGGGCCTCCTCTGCCTTCTCTTTCAGGATCTTCCCGAACTTGTCCTTCCCGATGCAGCCGAAGAAGGTAGCCACTTTGTGCGGCTCTTGGATCATCCACTGAGAGGAAGGACAGAGGGAGGGGGAGCAGAAGGAAACAGAGGGGAGGAAAAGCAATTATTGTAAAAATTTAAACACAGCTTCCATATCTGAGTGTGAAAATAGGACTGGAAGTCACATAATCCAGCGTTTAGGAGGTTGACTACGTATTGACAATTCCTGGAAAAGCACAGGGGCTGCATTTACGTGCCATACAGTACGACTGCATTTATGTGCCATTCTGCAAAAGTATGACTAGTGAAAACAGGAAGT
Source organism: Myxocyprinus asiaticus (assembly GCF_019703515.2). NCBI lineage: Eukaryota > Metazoa > Chordata > Actinopteri > Cypriniformes > Catostomidae > Myxocyprinus > Myxocyprinus asiaticus. The sequence continues at coordinate 25,421,793 of NC_059366.1, forward strand.
AATAGCAAGCTGATAAGAAGAGCAAACAAACGAAAATTCTCAGATTCAGGGTTTAAAAAAAAACAAAAGAAAAACACAAATTCATAATTCACGGAACAATGAGCAAGTTATTTTTTGTGCACTTCAAATCAGTGTTAAAGACCCAGATAAATCACATCAGGAGAGTAGTTTTCTATCCAATGTTGACATATTTTGTATTGAAACAGGAAGCTTGTGTCTCTGATTTAAACTTCGGAAGCAAAAACAGCTTTAGAGTTGGTAAGTTTGACTAATTTCCGTGAATTTCAAAATGTCAATTTCAATTAATCAATTCAAATTAATCTTTTCAAAATGTATTCAACGATTTTGCACCATTAAATTGTTTTCACTTAAGTCTCAGTGTGGCATTTTTTAATGTATTAAAATGCTACAGTAAAAATCAATGTAGGCAAATATTGTTTATTATTGTAATATGTGTTTAGAAGTGCAGTGCAACATGAGTTATCAATATTTTTGGTACATTTACCCTGAAGAGAAAGACTAATTAAAGGGGTAGTTCAACCAAAAATGAAAATTCTCTCATAATTTACTCACCCTCATGCTATCCCATGACTTTTTGTATGATTTTCTTTCTTCGGCTGAACACAAACAAAGATTTTTAGAAGAATATCTCAGGTCTGTTGGTCCATTCAATGCAAGTGAATGGTGACCAAAACTTTGAAGGTCCAAAAAGCATATAAAGGCAGCACAAATTTAAACGATACGACTCCAGTTCTTAAATCCAAGTCTTCAGAAGCTATATGATAGGTGTACGATGGTCCTTTTTTACTATAAATGTCCACTTTCACTTCTTTTGTTTTTGGCGATTCACATTGTTTGTGCATATCACCACCTACTGGGAAGGGAGAATTTACAGTAAAAAAGGACATAAATATTGATTTGTTTCTCACCTACACCTTTCATATCACTTTAGAATATATGAATTAAACCACTGGAGTTGCATTGATAACTTTTATGCTGCCTTTATGTCTTTTCAAACCTCTGGCCACCATTAACTTGCATTGTAAGGACCTACAGAGCTGATATATTCTCCTAAAAAACTTTGTTTGTGTTCAGCTGAAGAAAGAAAGTCATACACATCTGGGATGGCATGAGGGTGAGTCATTGATGAGAAAATTTTCATTTTTGGGTGAACTATCACTTTAAATACTTATATCTGATACAAGTAAATGTTATCAACGTTTAGGAGTACGCTAGCATATAGATGACCTCAAAGCAAACACACATGAACTACAAGCCACAAAAATCTAATTTATGGATGATAGCACTAAGAGGCTATTCAGAGTGCACTGACTTGTTTGTTTTGCTTTTCCTTATGAAGATAAAGGCGTCAATGAAAAAAATAAAAAAAATAAAAATTTGCAAAAGCAGATTGAATAAACAAATGAGATACAGAGCAGCTGACTGAGTCCGGGCTGTTAAAGTACATTAAAATGGAGCACTAATTCTAGCACCCTAGACGGCGGCAGATCACAAACACAGTGACATTGCCACTTTTATGGGAATGATGAAATGGTCTTTCCAGTTTTTTAGTGCTGTGGGCTTTAACCTCCGAAGATTAATAAGTGTAGATGATGCTACGTTTGCTGCTTTACTGCAACCTTGCAATGTCTGTAGATAGGGCCCCTTGTGAATGCTATGCCTGAGAAATGACCTGTACACATGAAAAGTTAATCACTCCAACCAATTAATTGTGTCTGTCTGTGGAGGAGCCATACAACTTTACTTACAGTATGGAAGTTGTTCTGTACTGTACCATGTTAAATCACAGACCTGACAAACAAATGACCCTTGAACACATAAACACCCTAAAGCTTGGGAAAGACAATGCAATGATAGCTCGTACTCTTACAGCTTTATTTGGCTTCAATATTACAAATGACTGCATTGGGAATAATGTCTCATGATACTCTCATGCTCTAAAACCTAAAACGTGAAAACTAATGGTAGCTATTAATCATAATTAATACCTACAAATCACTAGCACTTAGCATTTTAACACAAAGTAAAATGAGAGTACAAGAGCATTAAAGTACTTCAAAATCAACATGAAAAGGCATTCACAACCCATATAATTATTATCTGATGTATTTCCAAGTGAAACAGGATATCCAAGAAGAAATAATTTATTATATGTGATTTTGTCCCTCTGAAACTGATTGGAGTGTAAAAAATGGGTGTTTCATACCAGATGGGAAGTAGGTGGCTAGAGGGGAGAGGTTGAAAAAAGAGAGGGATCTTAGACATCAGCTGAAAAGGAAAGTTGTTTCAAAGCAGGAAATATGTTATTACATTTTGATAATAGATTACAAAAGACAACTTTTTTCTTGCTTTGCAATACCTGCACACTGATGAATCATAAGTAATAAGAGCAGGAATGTGCATCAAGAATGTAAATTTGTTAAAATCTAATTTTGTGTTGACTTTAAATACAAAAAGACATCCACCTCACATGTTCCACCTAAAACAATCATGATAACCAAGTGATGAAATTCAGCCCTGCTCTTCCTGATCATCCCTGCAAAATCTAACATTACTTGGGGTCATATTCAAGACCAAACACACACAGACCACAACAATCTCATATGCAACACATAAACATGCTACAGTATTTTATTTTGTATTTATATATATATATATATATATTCTTTTTTTTTTTTTCAGATTAATGTATTTCACCAAGTGTAGTTCCTTAAAAAAAGTATGTAAACTAAAGCAAAAAGACATCCAAACATGTGGCAGTAATGTGATTCAAATGTTACATGCATCTTTGACCGAGTTATTTTAAAGCTCCAATGGAAGCTGATTAGTGGAGTTGGGGTGGTGCTTCTAATAAGTCTGCAAAAACAGCTTGGCACAGCACACACCTTTTTCCCCGACTCAAATAATCAAAGCCAGCCAAAAACTGCAGCCAATCAAAGAGGACCACTGTGAAACACCAGTCTATTCTTCTCAATCTACTGCAATAACCCCCTCATGCTGACAATTACTTTCAAATGGAGATCTAAATAAAAGATGATATGTCCATTAAGACAAAGAGCTATCTGCAGGGTCGCGGAGAGGTCGGGTTGCGGCAGACGTAAGGGATATTCATGTTCAGTCACATCCCAATTACCCGGCAGCAACACTGGCAGGGTGTGAGCAAATGTGCATGAGGAAAGCTTCATTACGCAGGGGGATGAAGTGCTGAAATTAAACAGCAGTGTCTCCTGCTGCGCTGTGCCCCCTGGCCAGACACACACAGCCTGGCTCTGACATAATGTGGCAGTACACAGAGACATGGTCGCAGACACGTGATAAGGTAAGATTTCTCTCACTCACACGAACACATTCTGTATTTGCATATACATTAAGCTTGTTTGGAGAGGTAAAAAGAAAAGAAACAAACAAAAACAAAGAAATTATGCAGAAGGCTGATGTTTTCTCAAAATTTGCTGATCATACAGAAAAAGACCATGCCCAAAGTCTAAAGGGCTGTAGGTTGCACCATATTATGCCACTGTGTGAATAAAACAGTAATCAAAGCATATATTTCAGGATACACAAAAAAATCTTGCCAGTGTTCCCAACATCTTCCCAAAATTGTGCATGCAGCACCATACTGTACGCATGCTGGCAGCCGATGGGCTATAACTGAAGTTGTGAGCACTCATCCACTCATAAACATCTGCCACTTAATAAAAAACATTTAGATTAACCTCCAGTTTCCAAAAGTTTAAAAGCTCTGGGAGTACACCATTGTGTTCCATACTACAGTATTCCCCTTAAGAGCCTGAGAGACATTAATGTTACAGATGTGAGAGCTCTTGCTCTGGGAGGTGACCCAGCACGCATCCCAGCATGCACCAACTGCCTCATCTCAGTCACATTGTTGTTGTGGTTATCCCTCATTCGCCACAGGACAATCAGAGTGAGCACTGACTGTGCCTTGCCCAGGCGCTGGACTCCAAACAAGCCTGCCAGGTTCTGACATAGGCACACAAAGGCACACATACAGTATATAAATACATTTTCTTTACATCAGTTTTTACGGATGAACCAGCTGTACATCTGTCAACTTTCATACCACTCCAAATAGCCACACAATGAATAACATTTTCATAGACTGTTACCTGGAATCTTTGCACATATCTTATTTAATTGCACAGCTCTCTGGAATCCTCAATTCTGATTGGTCAATGTCTCCATCCAGAGGTCAGATATTGATCTGTAACAACTGCACATCCGGGGATTTAGACATATCAGACCGCTCATCCGGGTACTGTGAACCATCTCTCCTGCTTCTTGGCTCACTGTGCAATCTCTACAAATAAGCTCATAAAATAATTTAAACTCAAATCAATGTTTCATGTACATTTATTTATTTATTTGTAAAATAAACCCCTTCAGCATGATACAAGAACCCTCCGCTTCACATCTGGGTCCTGATCACCCTGTCGGGGTTTATTGTGCAAGAACAACCGGCTGACTGTACATTATCCCACTTATTACATGGCTACTAATCAAATAAATAAATATATAGACATAAAATATTAATTTGCATTTAAATTATGCAATTTGAGAAGAAATCATTGAACAGCTGAAATCAACCACCAGTTTGCATCAGAGTTCTGTTGGTGTTTATTTTGTGAAAATGACCATCTGACTCTTCAATATTTAGCCTATTACAAGACTACTTGCCAAATAAATAAATAAATGCACATGAAACATTGATTTGAGTTGAACATATTTTATTAGCTTACTTGTAGAGATTGCACAGTGATCCGAGAAGCAGGAGAGACGGCTCGTAGAACCCGGATGAGTCTAAAGCCTCGGATATGCGGTTGTTACAGAGCAGATATCTGACCGCTGGATGGCACCATTGACCAATCAGAATCGAGTATTCCACAGAGCCGTGTAATAATGTGCGTAAAAACAACCGGTTGACTATACATTATCCCTTATGTATTGCACACTTACCTGTATGACACTTTGTTTGTTCTATTTTTCACTGCACACTGCACATTTTGCACTCTAAATGTTCCTGTACATTTTATAAACATACTTATATTTATGCATATACATGTGCATTATACAGTATTTTTTCAATTTTAACTATTACCTTAAAAAAAAAAAGGAGTTCACCCGAAAATACAAAATTGTGTCATCATTTAATCAACCTTATTCCAAACCCAATAACATTATTTTCTTCTGCTGAATACAAAAGGAGAAACTTTAAAGGATGTCCCATTTGCTGATTTCAATATTATGGCAGTTGACTCCCTTTAAAGCTTAAAATGGACCCAAAAGTGTTATAAAGCTAGTCCATACAACTTGTGCATCATATTCCGTGTTTTCTAAAGGCATTTTGGGCAGAAATTTAAGTTATTTTACACTGAAAATCTTGACTCCCACCATAGCTCTCATATGCATGTTCATGACTGCATGGGAGAAGCTCATTCACTGCTTTTACTTTTGCCAGGTTTAAGCGTGAGCCATTGTGGATGAGTTTCTCTTGAGTGTTCGTTAATGTGCAAAGAAGAGCTTAGGAGGAAGTCAAGACTTTCACTGTAATTTTTTTTTTTTTTTCTTTTACATTTCAAGTTGTTCCTCACCATTGTATGCATTCAGAAGACTTGAAATATGACACAAAATACTTTCATGACATTTTTGGGTCCTTTTTTCAGCTTTAAAGTGAGTCACTATCAGCTGGCATTGTTCTGAAATCAGCGAACAGGACATGCTTTAAAATCCCTCCTTTTCTGTTCCACAGAAGAAAGAAAGTCATTAGAGTTTGGAATGATTTGAGGGTGCATAAATGATGACATTTTCATTTTGTGTACTAATCCTTAAATCTGTGTTTTGTCTACATGCCTTTCTCTGGAGGTTGCAGAAATTACATTTTATTGCCTGCAATTACTGCTGCATGCAGTTTTGCTGTGCATTTGATAAACGTTGACTTGAGCCACAAAAAGGCAGACTACAAATGGGTTGATCTATAAACCCTAACAAACTGCACTTATTCAGGTGAAAGCATGACATAACCTAATTTTGAACTATAATCCTTAGCAAAAACCCAATGTACCTCATGCCAGGGGCTTAGAAAGGAGGTTTTAACACAATGCCTGATTAGGGTAGGCCATTGGCAGAACTACGGAAAGGCAAAATTAGATTAATTTGCTTTTGACACACTGTAATAATCTAATAGCATTTAGCTCAAAAAGCCATCTAAAACAATGGCAGTGAATGCTCTTTAACCTGAAAAGCTCCAGGATCCAGCCAACATGTCTCAGGATTAAAAGCCCTCTGCAACCTGATGGATGCAACTCCAATTGCAGGCTTATCAATCTGGCAAAAACCACAGCACAGCTATTTATAGACACAACTGAAACAGTCAGCCAGCGCCTGCCTCCCAAAAGTGGTCATGAAGCAATCTGGTCTCTCTTGGCTGTATGTGTGAGGTGTGTCAAATGATTCCTAGGCAGAATGTTGAAGACGACCCTCTGTGTGCTGACGTGGGTCACTGGATGTGATTGATACACGTTCTGTGTTTGCGTGTCAGTTTTGAAGCTAACTGAAAGCAGCACTTGACAGAAAAGAGTGACTGATGTGAGGACGGAGAAAGAGAGGAATGAAAATGAATCATATCTCTAAGGACGCAGACAGAGAGGAAAGCCGCGCACATAGGCATTGCTTGTCACTGGACGTAGACACATGAATAAATAAAGGCATTATAATGAAGACAACTCACCGTCTGCCAATCAGAGCCTGCCCAGCCTGGCACCAAAGCTCTGGAGAGAGAGAGTGAGAGAGAGACAGACAGAGAGCGAAAGAAAGGGAAAGAGTCTTCTAAGGTCTCCTTTATTGATTCAATAAAGCCAAAGGATAATTGTATATATGCAAAAAATAAAAAAATAAGTTTGGATCCACCAACCAAAACAGTACAAGGAAATAAAACATTACACAACTTAACACTTAAAATAAAAAGTTAACCTTTATATATTTAACACAAAACAAGTGGTACTTTTTTCACACTTGTGCGTGTGTTTTCATATTGATGCTTTGGCAACATTGTTTGTCAAACAATCATGTACATTATTCCGATAAAGTACTTTGAAATTGAATTGAAATTTGAGTGAGAGAGATGGTGAGAGAACAAGACGAGGAGGAAGACAAGGAGGGAGAGAGCGAGCGGCCCATCACTGAGACTGACAATGATGAAAACTGTCTGCTTCTATTAAATCAATCATCACTATAGGACTCAAGTCTCCTCTTTCTCAACAGGCTAACAAGCTCAGGACTTCACCATTTCTATCAGTCGTGTCCCGCCACATAGCGAAACATCTGGTCAGTTTCTCTTATCTGCTTCATTTCACGCTCAGGTGGCTTAGCAAGGTGTTGTGTGCCATTTTCCCACGTGCCCCCTGCAAATGGTGTCATATTTGGACCGCTGTCTCTGACATTCTCTTTCAAACATCCCACCACTGGGCTGTTTCCATGTGACATGTTCAGCCGGCAACTCGGTTGAGAGATGATCAGATGCGTGCCGACCTGTCAGAGTTTTCATCGCTCTGCCCAGACAAACACAACTACAGCTCCTGCGACAACTGGAATGAACAGATCGCATCTTTTCCTTATGCACAGCCCAGGGAGCAACAAACACGCAGCCATGCCTCCCTGTAATCCCAGGCATTTCAGCACCATCTAATTTTCTCTGAGTGTAGGCAGAGGGAGATGGAGGGGAAAGTGAGAGGAAAAATAAAACATGTCTCATTACATACTGTAAGCTGCTCGTGCAACTGTAGTACTATCCCAATAAGTGGCAGTTTTAGAGCAATCTAAAGTAACAATCAAGGGAAACACAAGCACTGAGCTGCAGGGTAATGTGCAGGAACTCAGGCCAATTTAACACTGGGGCTATGGCTGACAGCTATTTTGGTTATCGATTCATCTGCTGATTGTCTTTGGTTAATGTGATTTCACATCTTGTCAAACACATTCCTCATTTTAACATCTGAAAATGTATATTGTTTTGATCAAGATGAATCGAAAATTATTTGATTGACATGCATTTATGCGCTCTTTGCACAATTTGAAGTTTAACAGAGTTTTCATTGCATGAGATAATGCAAATGGATTGATTTCAATAGCGGAACAATGCAATGGTCTGCGAAAGTTACACTCCGTCACGCAACTAGAAGTTGAGAACATTTCAACATTTACCACAACATGTTCTGACATAGGCATCCATTGATCAATGGGAATCTCAGAGAGGCAGGTCCAATTGAGCTTTTGGAAATCAAATTAGCTGTTTTCTTGGTTAAATTTCAAATTGACAAATGGTATTAAGATGCGTTTTGGCCGATTTGTTTGAAACAGGACAACGCTTAAGAGTGGCGTAAACGGGGTCCAAAACATTTTGAAATTTGTCCACTTCAATTAAGGTTAAATTTCGGAAGTTAGGCCAGAACGTAGTCATACTAATTGCGAACCGTACTGGAGACCACAGAAACTGTATATCAGGTAACAAAGCTGGTAACAGGTTTTATACTAACTAAACAAACAAACTATGATGTCAAATGGACTTGGGTCCAACACAAAAGCTCTAGACCACATTTACACCTGGTATTCAAAAGTTTTGGCAGATCAGTTTAAAACAGGATGACGCTGTAAGGTGTAAATGGGGTCCAGCGCGTTTTGAGAGTTGTCCACTCGGAGGTGGTTGAAAATGCATATGACTACATTGAATGAATGAATAAATGAAATGAATTAATGAATGAATTGATGTATGAATGAATGTTACACTTATATAGTGCTTTTCTGACATTACACTCAAAGCGCTTTACATAGTGAACAGGGGACTCTCCCCAACCACCACCTGTGTGTAGCATCCACCTGGATGATGCGACGGCAGCCATAGTGCGCCAGAACACTCACCACACTGTTGTTGAAGAGAGTAGAGGGATACAGTCAATTAATGGATGGGGATTATTAGGAAGCCATGATTGATAAGGTCCAATGGGGGGAATTGGCCTGTACACTGGGGTTATACCCATACTCTTTACGAGAAGTGCCTGTGATTTTAAATGACCACAGAAAGTCAGGACCTCGGTTTAACGTCTCATCTAAAAGACAGTGTCTTTTACAGTATAGTGACCCCATCACTATACTGTGGTGTTACAATCCAAACAGACTGCAGGGTGAGCACCCCCTGCTGGCCTCACTAACACCCCTTCCAGCAGCAACCTTAGTTTTCCCCAGGAGGTCTCCCATTCAGGTACTGACCAGGCTCAACCCTGCTTAGCTTCAGTGGGTAACCAGGTGAGAGCTGAGGGGTGATATGGCTGCTGACATTGGGCTCAGTGTAAATGCTCATCCATTCAAATGCATTTGAACAGTAGCGATTCACCTTCTACTCACCTGTTAATTAACAGCTGGGTCTGGGATTTGCCAGAGACTTCCCGATTCGATATTACAATGGTATTTAGAGGCTGATTCAATGTGATTTTTAAAGTATTGCAATTTTGTAAGTGTTGTGATTTGATGTTACAACACATTTAGCTGTGCTAACCCCCTTTCTCTTAGAAATTAAATGTTTACTGAAGAACAGTCATGTCTAACATGACATTTGTTTCCCTCTTTAATGCAGAATTTGCAGGTTAAAGGTAGGGATGTGCAAAACCACCAATTTTCTTAAATCAAATAATCAATGCGTTGTCTTAGCTACTAGTTGACTAGTTAAGGAACCCATGTATATTAGGCTGCATTATGTCCATGTGACTCATATAAAACTTATTTCATATGGACATATAGAGGTTATCTAAAAGTAAGAATCCAGAAAGGTTCTGATACTAAAACACTTATGGGCATCTGGGACGCAGAATGACACGCTTTAATGTATCTGGACCGTTTGGAGTCATAGGGTGTCCCTCGCGCCGCTTTTGAAATTGCAGATGTGAGACACACACGAAGCTCAGTTGATACAGGTAGAACATTTAAATAACTGAAAATTCTGCTCTACACATAATAGTTGCGCTTAAATTAATGATGCATTAATTAACATCGTCTTCAAATCAGAGACCCTCCCATCGGAATCCGAACACAGGTTGTCAAAAGAGACGAATATTACGACCAGGTGTAATAAGTGATGTGTCTCACCTGTGCACTTGTGATTGGATCGCCCTTACAAGCATCTTAATACCAGGTGTAAACGGGGCCCTAGTGTGAAAGCGACCTCAGAGAGAAGAAAGGAATGAGAGATGGTCTCTGTGAGAACCTGCGAATGCCACTTCCCCTCTTGGCCAGGGCGGCGGTCTCTAGTGTGACTGTATGGTGTCATGTTTCGAAGGGCTTGGGAAGGAGAGCGGAGTTCGTTTACAGCCACCGGTGTCTTTGAATGGCGCAGTAACACAGTGTAAATGAGACCATCCGGTTCGACTCTTTCCCCCACTATACAACACACTTGCATAGACACTCACACATGTACTCATTGGAAACACGATGCTATCTGCTGAGAGATCAGATCTGAGGCACCAGTGGAGGCCTATTTCCCCAGAGTGACCTTTCAGACGTCGCCGAACAGAATGCTTGCGCATCAAGGCCATTCAGGGTTTATCTGACAAACATACTGGTTTTCCCAACCTCACTTTTTAAACATACAGTACAGGCCTCTGTTGTATAGTACTGGGGAGTCCTGATGAATTATTCATAGGACAAACAAGCCCATGCTGCTGAGGTTGATGCACAATGATTGTTCACTATGGGCTCTTTCTACTGAGTTGGCGCTGTTGATGTGATATCGTCTAGGTGGTGTTCATGGAGACTGGGATAGACTCACTCGCTCTCTGAATCTCTTGTTAATATGAGAGGCAGAGGTTGTGAAACCCACCCGCCAATATATGGCTAGAGTTTATCTGGTCGTAAAATGGTGCTTTTCGCTCTTCGGCCTGATACAATGACGCACAGGAGGCTAATCCTGTCTGAAGGGTGAGGGGCAAGAAGGGGGTGGGAGGGGGAGAGAGTGTGAGAGCAAATGAAACTTCCTCCTGCCCAGACGAGGCAGCAGGTGAATTGGTTTTTCCCCTGGACCTTGGGTTGACACTCTGCTTTGGTCTCCAGCACATGCCAGATGCCCATAGGGAAAGGATCAGTGGCATACTGGGTGCTAGTAACAGAGAAGAAGGGGGGGAGTGTGAGAAAGAGAGGATGTAAGAAAAAGGGGAGGGACAGACGGAGAGGTGAATGAGAATGTGCACAAGTCTTAAAGGGAAAATTCACCCTAGAATGAAAATTCAGCCAATTATTTGCTCTCATGCCGTCCCAAAGAAGTACGACTTCTATTCTTCCATGGAACAAAAAATAAAAAAATGTGAACAAGGTTCACGTCACTCTTTTACATACAATGAAAATGAATGGATAATACTGAAAAATGACAACAAAAGCATAATAGAAGAACCATAAAATTATTTGATTTGACTTGTGTGCTATATTCCACATCTTCAGAAACCATACGAATTTAAGGCCACGTTCAATTACTTTTTGTTTGAAAATGCATTGAGCTCTTGTGTGCACCGGAGCTGCGTTTGCCTCCCCCAAAAACTTTCGAAAACGATCTGCATTACTGTATACTTTGGATAACTATGACATTATAAAACAGATTTACAGATCAGATGAAAACAGATTTGTGTGGACATGGCCTCAGTCTAAGAAATTTTGTACAGGTTTCGAATGACATGAGGGTGAAAAAACAATGACAATTATGATTTTGGTGAACTATTGCTTTAAATACAGAACAAAAAAGCACGGTAGACAGAATGAACTGACTATAAAGTGCAAACAGGTACAGTTGGCAGTGAATGAGATTCAAAAGGAGAGAAAGAGAGCTTCCCACATATAACAACTACATTCTTCAAAGAATTTCAACCTAACAAAGAAAAAAGCCCAAAGCTGATCGGTAAATCAGCCAATCTAGCTATCTGGTCATAAGCAAATAAGTCAACCAGTAGGACACAAACACTAGGCTGAAAGTGATCTGCACAACTAAAGTAGTAAACATAAGTTCCGTTCAAAGTGCATAATAACTTGCTTTTAAAAACATATGAACATAGATCCTTGTATTGGGACATGTGTGCATGTATAAGTCATGTTTTTTAATGCTGTGACACTCACTGTGTGTATTAAACTGGATGCTAACTGATGGCAAATAAACTTCCGTAAAAAAGCTTCAAAAACTCTTTTTGTATGATGGTATTAGCTTGGGAGCTTGAACACCAAACAGATTCATTGAGCTCCTGTTTGTCTTTCCCAAGCCAGCAGCTTGATTCAGAAACAGAGGACCAGGAGCCACTTTAGCGCAATTCATGGCGTGTTAATAAACTCCCCTGTCTGACAGGGCTGTTCATTGCTCCGTTGCTTTGTGTTCTTTTATTGGCACAAATGGACCCCCCCTCACCCTCCTCTGAGAATGAAAGAGTCTTTCAGAGGCTGCAGGCAGCGCTCCATTCAATCCAAGCTACAGGATCAGAGGCATTGCAGAGTGACCTTTGACGTGACAGTGCTGCAAGGGTTTGCAAAGCAACAAAAGCCAATTTTTCACTTCTGACAAGAACATGACAGGGAATTATCAATTTATCCAAAGAATGAAAACAAGCCAGGAAAAAACTGAAAGCCAATGAATTTACTGTTTGTTTGTTTTTTTTTAAATGCATCCATTAAAATGTTTATAGAAAGATGAATAACAAGTGAATACTGAATTCAGCAGAATGGGCCTTGGGTTTCTTTGTACAGAATGTTGTGCAGGTATAGAGATATACAGTACTGTGCAAAAGTCTTAGGCACATAAGATGTTTCACAAAAGCATTGGTCTTAAGATGGTTATTTATATCTTCAGCTTTAGTGTGTCAATAGGAAATATACAGTGCATCCGGAAAGTATTCACAGCGCTTCACTTTTTCCACATTTTGTAATGTTACAGCCTTATTCCAAAATGGATTAAATTCATTATTTTCCTCAAAATTCTACAAACAATACCCCATAATGACAATGTGAAAGTAGTTTGTTTGAAGAAAAAAAAAAAAAAAAAAAAAAAAAAAAAATCACATGTACATAAGTATTCACAGCCTTTGCCATGACACTCAAAATTGAGCTCAGGTGCATCCTGTTTCCACTGATCATCCTTGAGATGTTTCTACAACTTGATTGGAGTCCACCTGTGGTAAATTCAGTTGATTGGACATGATTTGGAAAGGCACACACCTGTCTATATAAGGTCCCACAGTTAACAGTGCATGTCAGAGCACAAACCAAGCCATGAAGTCCAAGGAATTGTCTGTAGACCTCTGAGACAGGGTTGTATCGAGGCACAGATCTGGGGAAGGGTACAGAAAAATTTCTGCAGCATTGAAGGTCCCAATGAACACAGTGGCCTCCATCATCCATAAATGGAAGAAGTTTGGAACCACCAGGACTCTTCCTAGAGCTGGCCGCCCGGCCAAACTGAGTGATCGGGGGAGAAGGGCCTTAGTCAGGGAGGTGACCAAGAACCCGATGGTCACTCTGACAGAGCTCCAGCATTTCTCTGTGAAGAGAGGAGAACCTTCCAGAAGAACAACCATCTCTGCAGCACTCCACCAATCAGGCCTGTATGGTAGAGTGGCCAGACGGAAGCCACTCCTCAGTAAAGGCACATGACAGCCCGCCTGGAGTTTGCCAAAAGGCACCTGAAGGACTCTCAGACCACGAGAAACAAAATTCTCTGGTCTGATGAAACAAGATTGAACTCTTTGGCCTGAATGGCAAGCGTCATGTCTGGAGGAAACCAGGCACCGCTCATCACCTGGCCAATACCATCCCTACAGTGAAGCATGGTGGTGGCAGCATCATGCTGTGGGGATGTTTTTCATTGGTAGGAACTGGGAGACTAGTCAGGATCGAGGGAAAGATGAATGCAGCAATATACAGAGACATCCTTGATTAAAACCTGCTCCAGAGTGCTCTGGACCTCAGACTGGGGCGAAGGTTCATCTTCCAACAGGACAACGACCCTAAGCACACAGCCAAGATAAAAAAGGAGTGGCTACGGGACAACTCTGTGAATGTCCTTGAGTGGCCCAGCCAGAGCCCAGACTTGAACCCGATTGAACATCTCTGGAGAGATCTGAAAATGGCTGTGCACCGATGCTCCCCATCCAACCTGATGGAGCTTGAGAGGTCCTGCAAAGAAGAATGGGAGAAACTGTCCAAAATATAGGTGTGCCAAGCTTGTAGCATCATACTCAAAAAGACTTGAGGCTGTAATTGGTGCCAAAGGTGCTTCAACAAAGTATTGAGCAAAGGCTACGAATACTTATGTACATGCGACTTTTTTTTTTCGTTTTTTATTTTTAATAAATTTGCAAAGATTTCAAACAAACTTCTTTCACATTGTCATTATGGGGTATTGTTTGTAGAATTTTGAGGAAAATAATGAATTTAATCCATTTTGGAATAAGGCTGTAACATAACAAAATGTGGAAAAAGTGAAGCGCTGTGAATACTTTCCGGATGCACTGTAAATGTTAGACTCACAAACATTACTTTTGCAAATAGAAAAGATTAGAATAGAAGAACAGGGAGCCCTGCAACAGATGTCATGGCCCCCAAAAAGCCCCCCACTGAACATCGTGTCAGTCTGAGATTACATAAAGAGAAAGAAGCAATTGAGACAGCCTAAATAGATAGAATAACTGTGGCGAATTCTCCAAGAAGCTTGGAACATCCTATTTGCCAACAACCAAGAAAAACTGTGTCCAGGTGTACCTAGAAGAATTGGTGCTGTTTTAAAGGTAAAGGTGGTCACACCGAATATTGATTCAGCTTTTTTTTATGTTTACTGGACTTTGTATGACATTAAGTTATAAATGAAAAATATTTATGTCATTATTTTTGAAGACATCCTCACTATGCAACAAGTGCCTAAAACTTTTACACAGTACTGTAAAAGGAGAAAGCTTTTAACTTCAATGAATCAGACGAGGTGGTTCAGGTTTAGAAAAACATAAGGGTGAGAAAATGATGACAGAATTTACATTTTTAGGAAGACTATACCTTTACATTTTTGTTTATTGAACTGCTTGTGTAAAATAACTTAAATAGGAATAAACCCTTTCTAAGCTCAAAGAGGTGTGTGTAACAATAAAGTGTGGAGTAGTTACAACATTAAGAATCACCTAGCAGCTGTGTGTATGTGATTACATGTCTCTGCTGTGAGCAACATAATCTACCCCCCTGCCTCAGGCTTGGAAACATCTGTGGGAGTTTAAAGGAGAGCAGTAAGACTCATATCTGGCGGCTGAGATGACTGTTTGAGACATGAGCGAGCTTGGAGTGTCTGATTTACGAGACCGATAGCACTCTAGATTCCTCACTCTACAACAGCAGAGCCGCCTGGTGCTCTGGTCCAACTCTTCGTCATTAATCTCCATAAATACTGGCCGGATAAATAAAATAGCCCCACTCCGGTGAAAAATAAGGGTGACATTACCCAGCCATAAAGCAAGCTGTCTTGATTACCCCCCTTTAAGTGCGACAGCACGGGCAGACCTTACCTATTTCTGGATTGAACAGTCCTTTAAGTCAATGGAGTATGGAGCTTATCGTGTTAAATGGGACACACCAATGAAATATGGAACATACTGTAACCATAAACACCATAGTAGCAATCTATACAATGTAAGTGAATGGGTGCCAAAATTTTGAAGCTCCAAAAATCATATAAATCAGCATTCATTTAATCCATAACACTCCAGTGATTAAATCCATGTCTTCAGAAACAAAATGATAGGTGTGGGTGAGAAACAGACCCATTTAGGTCCTTTTTTACTATAAATTCTCCTCCCTGCTCAGTCAATTTCCACTTTCACTTCCACATTCTCTTTTTGGTGATACATATCACCCCTACTGGGCAGGGAGGAGAATTTATGATACAAAATGACTTAAATATTGATTTGTTTCTCACCCACACCTATCATACTGTGTCTAAACACATGGATTTAACCACTGGAGTCTTATAGATTACTTTTATGCTCTCTTTATGTGGATTTTGGAACTTCAAAATTTTGGCACCCATTCACTTGCATTGTGAGGACCTACAGAGCTAAGATATTATTTTAAAAGTCTTCATTTGTGTTCTTCAGAAGAAAGAAAGTCATACACATCTGGGATGACAGGATGAACTGGGTGAACTATCCCTTTAACTACAATGTTAAAAAAGTTTGTTCACATGGTCAACATGTTTGTTGAGGAATATCTGGAGTGTCAGATCAAAAGTTGCAGATGGTCATGCAATTTTTGACCCACATATGCATTTTAGGGTTAAATCCATTCCACAGATTTTCACCCACAATCAGCACAAAAAAATGTCAAAAAGTCTCAGATTCTCACATGCTTTTATGCCACATACTTCGGTTTAGGTCAATACCCATTAGAGTTGATAAAAAAAGTTCAGTAGTATTTAGCACATAAAAGCTTGTTTAGTTGAAATGATATAGTAAAAATAAATTTTGCAAACTAGTCTTAAATTAATCCATCATATACTACGCAATTTTCTGTAAAATCAGTCAACTCCGAGTGGCACTCTTTTCTTATATTGAGTGGTTTGTTTTTTTACTTTAGTGGTGTACCTCGACTTTCTGCGTACTGGAACCTCTGAAGCAATCAGTGCTCCCTCATTTCCTTTTTCTTCCAAACAGTACAGTAGGATCTCATTGTTCTTTATTGCGAAGGAGCTGTGATTTGTGCACTTCTTAACCCAGTTTTAGATATGGAATCCTATAACAACATGAAATTATCTAGACTAATTTGTCCTGATAGCTACGCAAACCTCAAAATGTTGCCAACCCCATAATTAAGGTTTGTGGTTCCCTTGAAGGGTTTGTAGCCAACAGATCTAGGGTTAAGCAAGGGTGCAGGGCTGGGAGATCATTGAAGGGTCTCACAAACTGCAGGCATTGGAAGGGAGGGCAAGCAGGTTGTTATAAACTCCTTCATTCGCTGTCATAAATCGAATCAAGGTGATAAATCAAGGCCATTCTGTCTGGGCTGACTGTAACCGTACTGTAAGGGAACATGATGCGAGCAGCCAAGGCTGGGAACTAGGCCATTAGGTCTTCTCAATCCCCTACTTTGGGTTAGGTTTCTCTAAGCATGTAGTTAACTGCGCTCAGGAAATTATTCCTCTCCAGACCATTAATGCACTATAGAATAATAGACACGCTAAGGACCGTGGCAGATGTAATTCTGCGCCCATAAAGCCTTCTCTCAAAAGCCTCTCTACTTGCCAAACGCAACACCTCTTGCTCCAGTGCAGCGATGAAGCTTGTAAAGGTTGGCCCGCTCCACACGTTCCCAGACAAGGCAGAATGTTAACGGGGTCAGCGCTGGGGACTGAGCCCTACAGTTAAATCCATTTGAAAATGCAAAAATGTGAATTCTGCTTTATAATGGCTCCCGCAGGTCCCAGCATTACGGGCCAAAAGAAGCTTCCCCTAAGCCAAGCGTTGGATCTGATTTCAGCCCATCCACCCCACCCAGCAAAAAAAAAAAAAAAAAGACAGGAAAAAAGTCAAGAGGGGAAAGAAAGAAAGAAAGTGGAGGAGAGACCCTGCACATTTAACACACATTTCACTTCAGGACAACCATACCAAAACAATTCAATTATCCCATCGTCCTTGGGGCCTAACCTGATTTATTGAGCTGTGGCACCTGAGATCCAGATCGTTCCAGGTCCTGCTCTCTCACTTGACACGACTTTTCGATAAAGCCCCCCTCCCTCGCACTCTTTCTGCAGACCCCTGGGCTCCTGTTAAAAACTTGAGCAAGAGATCCAGGAAGAAAGGAGCCAGGCTCCTGACAGCCCTGCCTGAGATTACAGCGAGAGGGTCGTCTTTGAATGAAAAGCTTGTTTATCCGAGTTAAAGCTGGCAAATTTGCCTCTCCACATCCAGTCCCTGTTAGCTTTGGCAAGTGAAGTGAAACAGCGGTAGCGCTCTACAAACACTGATGGAGCTCAGCTTCAATTCACCTAACCTCTCTTCTTTTCTTTTTTCTACACTTTTGGGAGCTGGAGAAATTAGCCCGGACTCCTGGGAAAGGCAAGGCTGCCCACTGTCCAATTTTAAATACTTGACTATAATGGAAAGAGGCTTTGAAACTTGGGAAACTGTAATTTTTCATGAAAATCAATACATGATTCTCATGAGCATTCATCCAGCACAATAAAAATCTATTTGTTTTAAATCATCCATCTGAAAAATGTATTCAATGACAATGCAGCCTAACAAAGGAAGTGAATAAAAAGGAGAAGTTTGATATTTTCAAAGTAGTGATTATGCTACATGCTACAGTGATAGCTGTATTTATGAAGGTCGTCCTTTCAATTGTCCATGGAAATTCTTGGTATTCAGTCTATTTCTTTGAATTGCACTGACTATAATTTATGTACCCTATAAGAAACAAGTCTGAAAAAATAAACTGAAGAGTGTCTGTGGTAAAATAATAATAATAATAATAATAATAATTTCAGTAAAATACAACCAAGCACAAACAAATTCCCCCCTCAGAGCCTTTTGGGATTTATAAAACAAAAATAAAAAAACAGCTGTGGCAAAGCAAAATACAACTTGTTAAATATTATTTCAGTAATGACCTTGTGGGCCATCGTTTCTTGTCAAAGCAAATTTTACTTCTGCAACTTTTTTGCAGGATGAATATTTTAAAAGAAGCTCATCATGAAATATTCATCTGAGAGGTGCCAGCAACATGGTACATTTCAGACCAGTAATGAACAATCCAGATTCAAAGGGGGGAAAAGATTTCACAAACAAACAAAGAAAATTACCAGCATCTTGCCGCCCCCTCCCCCCTTTTGTCCTCTTTTTAGCACTGAAAACAAA
Organism: Myxocyprinus asiaticus; assembly: GCF_019703515.2. Taxonomy (NCBI): domain Eukaryota; kingdom Metazoa; phylum Chordata; class Actinopteri; order Cypriniformes; family Catostomidae; genus Myxocyprinus; species Myxocyprinus asiaticus. The sequence continues at coordinate 25,440,740 of NC_059366.1, forward strand.
TCAAGGGCAGGATTATTTACAGAGCTGGGTGAAAAAAAAAGATATCTCAGTTTTTTTTACTTTTATTTTTAATAAGATATTGGATTTATTTTTCAATATGCTCTGAAGCATATTAAAAGAGGATGGCTTATGGCTTAGAAAAAAACATAATTTCAACCAAACTGTCAATGTAGCCACTTTAAAAATGTTTGATGCAGGAAGTAAAATAAATCAAAATCCAGTTATAAATAATCAAGGCATGTGTTCCACATTGATTTAAACGCAATGAACACAAGGAAAATGTATATTTTATTGTTTTCATTTATTTGCACTAATCTAACAATACACAGTAATAAACAGCAATATTTACCTACATATATTTTTATTTAGAATGCCGCACATGGACTTCTGTGAAAATTTGTTTATGTCAATCAAGTGTTCTAATTAGAGTTTTAAAAATACATTGTAGATTGTATATTGTATTGAGTGTACTGTAATGGGTATACTGTACTTTTTTGTGCGCACATCTCTTTGAATTTATTTTAACGGTCTTTCGTTTACCTTCAAGGTAAATTAAAAAAACACAAATAAAAAGTAAACAAGAGAGATTTATGATGAAACAGATTAATTGAAACGAACATTCTGAACTGATACACGAAAAACAATTTAATTTGCAACTCTAACACCATTTTTGCATGCATACAAACAGTGTTGGGTAGTAACAGATTACATGTAATTTGGATTACATAAACAGATTACAAAAATCAGGTACTTGTAATTGGATTGAATTACATTTTAAAATACACATAATCGGACTACAGTTACTTTTTTATGGATTACATGATTACATATTAACAAGGCAAACCAGTAAATTGTTAATAATTTATTGGCCATCCTAATCATCCTCTTTTTTTCAATCTTTTACATTTTTTATTCTAAATCAGCACACCCCTGATATACACTACCGTTCAAAAGTTTAGGGTTACTTATTCTTTATTTTTATTTAAAAAAAAATTTTTTTTCACATTTTAGAATAATAGTAAAGTCATCACAACTATGGAATAATAGAAATGGAAATATGGGAATTATGTTGTGACTAAAAAAATCCCAAATAAATCAAAACTATGTTATATTTTAGTATCTTCAAAGTGGCCACACTTTGCCTAGATTTTGCAGAAATGTACTCTTGGCATTTTCTCAACCAACTTCTTGAGGTATCACCCTGGGATGCTTTTTAAACAGTATTGAAGGATTTCCCATCTATATGCTGGGCACTTAGTGGCTGCTTTTCTTAATTATTCGATCCAAGTCATCCATTTCAAAAACTTTTTTGTTTCAAATAAAATTTTAGTTTTGTAATTAAATAAATTAATATGGTGGCACAATTATATTTTTGTCTACAAAACTAATTTCAAACATTTAAGCATACACCTTCAGATCAAAAGGTTTTTAAGATCATGAGAAACATTTCAGGCAAGTGACCCCAAACTTTTGAACGGTAGTGTACGTTCGGTAAGTCTTCGAGTGTTTTCGGAAGAGAGGGGGAGGGTTGTGTGTACTGCACTCAGAACTAATACTCGCTACTAGCCAGCCAGGTCAAGATGTAGCAGTCTACCTCAGCATATAACCACTGGATCTACAGAGATAATTACATTTTTAAGGTGACACAGAGCAAAAACATCACTGTGCAATGTAAACTCCGCCTTCCACAAGTTAATATCCTGCCAACTGCAAAGGATTCTACATAAAATCTAAAAAAGCATTTGAAGGTATGTTTGTATGTTTTTTTAACTTTACATCGCAAATCGTTTTTCATTTATTATTTGAATTATCACTCTGTGTGTAATAGAACCATGTGCCACAATGTCTTTAGAAGGGTTTTGTCCAGCAAATGCATCAAAATTCACAAATACACGTAATATTCAACTGGATTAGCACCGTAAATTTACTTTTAGTTTCTTAAATGGCTTTTGTAGTCGGCTTCAAAAATGTATATGTTTATGAATGCACTTTTGGTGTAGTGATAACTTTGAGATGTTGTTGTGACGCTGATTCACAAATATAACAGGTCTGATCTCTTACCACATGTGGATGGTGTTTGTAAAATGTCGAAATTGCATGACCACATTTGTGTTAACGTGCCCTGGGAACCTGTCCATAATTTTAGAAACTCCAAAAAGAAATGCCTGTTAAACTCAAAGATATTTGATTCTGTCACTGATGGAGGGCCTAGACCTCTTTCAGCATCACAAGGGAAAACATGAAAACATGAAAACTTCATATTTTTACACTTGCGAACATTTTTCTGAATTTGTGGACATAAGCACCACTCAAACGATTAAACCTTGCAGAATAAGGTTGAAAGTAATCGGATTACATTACCCCAAAAATGTTATCTTCCAGTTTGTTACTGATTGCATTTTTTTCATGTAATTTGTGATTTAATCTTCATGATAGCACCGCGGATGGCTGCCTCGGTGTGTAGCTCTTCAGTTCTTTTGTTGTTTTTGTTTGTTTGTCCTGTGTTTAGTAATATTTTTCCAGTCAGTTTTACCAGGGACGAACTGCTGAACATTTGGCAGCATATACCAGACAACCTTTTCTCGGTTTTTGAATATTCGGACGTTTTGCTGGACATTTTAGTTGGAGGCGCAGCTGTGTTGTTTAAACGTGCTATGAGATGCAGGCGAGGGAGACGAGCAGGCACACTGGTCAGGCTCTGTCGGTGCGGCTTTTGAACAGTGCTGCCGAGCATTCATCTAGCGACTCTCCGCTCTCTTCCTAACAAAACGGATGAACTACATCTCCTCACCCACACAAACAAGGACTTTTCAAACTCTGCTGCCTTGTGCTTCACAGAAACCTGGCTGAGTGAAGCCATTCCGGACAGTGCATTACATCTGCCGGGCTTTCAGCTGTTCAGAGCGGATCGCATCGCGGAGTTAACGGGGAAAACGAGAGGCGGTGGAACATGCTTTTACATCAGTGAAAGTTGGTGTACAGATGTAACAACGTTAAAGAGGATGTGCTGTCCTAATTTGGAAGCGCTCTTTATTAACTGTAAAGCGTTCTACTTGCCGCGGGAGTTTTCCTCGTTTATTCTGGTATGTATAGCGCGCCAAACGCGTGTGTGAACACAGCGCTGCAAAAGCTGGCTGATCAAATCACAGACACAGAACAACAATACCCAGACTCAGTTATTATTATTCTTGGGGATTTTAACAAAGCAAATCTCACACGTGAACTGCCCAAATACAAACAACACATTACATGCCCTACCAGAGACAGGAACATACTTGATCATTGCTACACAACAATAAAGGATGCATATTGCTCTGTCCCTACAGCAGTTTTGGGACTCTCTGATCACTGTCTGGTTCATCTTCTTCCAACCTACAGGCAGAAATTAAAATCAACCAAGCCAGTAGTAAGGACTGTATTGAGATGGACCAATGAAGCAGAGCAGGAACTACAAGCCTGCTTCGATTGCACGGATTGGAGTGTTTTTGAGGCTGCAGCCACAGACCTGGACGAGCTCACAGATACGGTTACATCATATATCAGTTTCTGTGAGGATATGTGCATTCCTACTAGGACTTTTTTAAAGTTCAACAACGACAAACCGTGGTTTACTGCAGAGCTCAGGCAGCTTCGTCAGGCCAAAGAGGATGCTTACAGAGGTGGGGATAAAGTATGGTACAATCAGGCCAGGAACACACTGAACAAGGAAATCAGAGTGGCTAAAAGAAGATACTCCGAGAAGCTGAAAAACAAGTTTTCAGCTAACGACCCTGCATCAGTGTGGAGTGGCATGAAACAACTCACAAATTACAGGATTCCTATCCCCAACCCTGTGGTGGACCAACAACTGGCTGACGACCTGAATGTGTTCTACTGCAGATTTGAAAGGCCCAATCTCACACCTCACACCCACTCTGACCTTCACTTCACACAAACACCAACACCTCCTGCAACCCCCCTCCTCCCCCCTCCTGCTACTCAACCTGCACTTAAGATTTGTGAAGATGATGTGAGCCGCATCTTTCGGAAACAAAAGACGAGGAAAGCTTCAGGCCCAGATGGCGTCTCACCAGCGTGTCTTCGATCCTGTGCTAACCAGCTGGCCCCCATCTTCACACAGATCTTCAATAGATCACTGGAGCAGTGTGAAGTCCCATGCTGCTTCAAACGCTCAATCATTATTCCTGTCCCAAAGAAACCAAAAATCACAAGACTTAATGACTACAGACCTGTCGCCCTGACGTCTGTGGTCATGAAGTCATTTGAGAGACTGGTGTTGGCCCACCTGAAGAACATCACTGGACACTTTCTAGATCCCCTTCAATTTGCTTATCGAGCAAACAGGTCTGTGGATGATGCAGTCAACATGGGATTGCATCATATCCTGCAACATCTGGACAGACCAGGGACATATGCAAGGATCCTTTTTGTGGACTTCAGTTCGGCTTTCAACACCACCATCCCAGCTATACTCCAGAATAAATTACACCAACTCACTGTTCCCATGTCTATCTGTCAGTGGATTATCAGCTTTCTGACGGACAGGCAGCAGCTTGTGAGACAGGGGAAACTCACTTCCAGCACCTGTACAATCAGCACTGGTGCCCCCCAGGGATGTGTGCTCTCCCCACTACTCTTCTCCCTCTACACCAATGACTGCATCGCCAAGGACCCCTCTGTCAAGCTCCTGAAGTTTGCAGACAACACCACTGTCATCGGCCTCATCCGAGATGACGAAGAGTTTGCATACAGAAGGAAGTTTGAACAGATGGCTGTCTGGTGCAGTCAAAACAACCTTGAGCTGAACACACTCAAAACGGTGGAGATGATTGTGGACTTTAGGAGAAACACCCCAACACTGACCCCCCTCACCATTCTAAACAGCACTGTGGCAGCAGTGGAGTCGTTCAGTTTCCTGGGCACTACCATCTCACAGGACCTGAAGTGGGTAACACACATTGACACCATTGTGAAAAAGGCCCAGCAGAGGTTGTACTTCCTTCGCTAGTTGAGGAAGTTCAACCTGCCACAAGTGCTGCTGATACAGTTCTACTCAGCAGTCATTGAGTCTGTCCTCTGCACTTCAATAACTGTCTGGTTAGGTTCAGCTACGAAATCAGATATCAGAAGACTACAAAAGAAAAGTTCGCACTGCTGAGAGGATTATTGGTTGCCCCCTGCCCCCCCTTCAAGAACTATACACTTCCAAAGTGAGGAAAAAGGCTGGAAAATCACTCTGGACCCCACTCACCCTGCCCATTACCTTTTTGAACTGTTGCCTTCTGGCCAACGCTTCAGTGCTCTGAGCACCAGAACTGTCTGGCACAGGAACAGATTTTTCCCTCAGGCTATCCATCTCATGAACAGTTAAATTGCCCCATTGAGCAATAATTAATGTGCAATACACAGTTTAGTCTTTTTTATATTTATCCAACACATCCTACCTCTTCTGCCATTTCATTCCTCTGAAAAAAAAACATTTACAATGTACATAACAGATAACAGATTTGTATTAGATTTGCACTACGTATGTGTATGTGTGTATGTATGTATGTGTGTGTATGTACGGATGTGTATAATGAATTTGTATTTTTTATTATTATCTATGTCTTGCTGCTGTTTTTGTATTGTTTTTGTATTGTTGCACACTGGAAGCTCCTGTCACCAAGATAGATTCCTTGTATGTGTAAGCATACTTGGCAATAAAGCTGATTCTGATTCTCTGATTCTGATCACTACCTGATTATAATTCACAAGTAATCTGCCCATCACTGTACATGAATTGCAAGAAAGGATTGCAAATCTGGCCTATCGATAAGGTCTTTAGAAAATGTAATGGCCAAATATAAAGCAAATTACTCTCATCACAATATTTACGATTTTGCGTAATTTTGTAAGTCTCTAGCAACATCACTATGAATACATTGTGAAAATTCATTATATTGCACAGCTTTAGAGCTGAATTCCATCACTTTTATTTCTCAGTCAATGCATGACATCCTGTGTTTACCAGTAGCAATTCCGGCTACAAGCTGCCCCTCTCTGCATGGTGGCAGCCTCAGGGCACTATCCAACAACACCGTCTCCTCAAAATCCCCAGCCAGAGTTTACCAAGAGCCACTCTATATAACTGCACTGCACCACTAATGTAAGTGATCATCAAAGGGTCTCATTCATTAATACTGCTTGAGACAAGTAGTAAGCAAATCTCTAATGATTTAATCTCCCTTGTGCTCTCAAACACACCCACACCCACAGTATTTGTGTTAGACTAATGTGCTAATGATTAGAGCCCACATTTCTACCTCCTGCCGTTACTTAAAGAGCAGTACAGAGGAATAACAAACAGCTGCCCACCGCAGGAATCCACCACTACTCCACCAGCACCCCGTGACTGGCATGAGGAAACTACACTCACCTCCAAAATATACACACTCTACCTTGTGAATAATGTGGAGATTAGCCATCACAAAGACTATTGAGAAGACAAATCATTATTACTTTTACAAATAATACTCTAAAAGGAATAGTGCACCCCAAAATGAAAAGTCTGTCCATTCCTCATCGTCATGTTTTTTTAAATGTTTATGACTTACTTTCTTCTGTGGAACACAAAATAATTTATTTACAGCAGAATGTCCAACCTTCTCTTTCATACAATGAATGTGTGTGGTGACCACAGCTGTTGAGCAAGATTTTCAGTGAATAACGATTTAAATTTCAGTCTGTTCCTCACACAATGCTATCATATGGCTTCAGAAGACTTGGAATACAGTGCTCATGCCATATGGTCTTCTTTTATGGTACTTTTTTTTTTTCTTCTTTGGAGATTGACAGCACCTGGTCCCCATCCACTTAAATTGTATGGAAGAGAGCAGCGTAAACATTCTTCAAAACTTCTCTGTTTTTACTCCACAGAAGACAGTAAAGCCGCTTTTCCACCATCGGGCCGAATGGTTCCGAGCACGGTACAGAATGGTTACAGAAGCATTTCCACTTGAGCGGTTCGGCACGATTATAAACCGCTCTCGGGCCTGGAATTTTTGGCATGTTTATCTAACCATACTCAACCATTCTCACCGTGTTGGTAGAATAAGTTTAGTACATGGTGACTCATTTAGTGTATCTTCATGATTTTATTATGATGGTTTAACCATTATTGTAGCATGCATTTATTTTTCTACACACCTTTTTCGTCAGGGAAGTAGATTACTAGCTCATTTAAACTCAAAATACATAAATATATTCTCATTTACTATTTTCATATAATACTTATATGTTTTGTCAATAAATTTACTTTTTAGCTAGACTGGGAACTTTTACCTTTCCATATGTTTGTGCACGGTGGTAAATACAAGCCTTCAGCAAATGATGGTAAATTTCCTTTTTGCGACATGGTCCGTGTGTTTGCTGCTTGTTAGCAGAGTAAAACCAGGGGAAAAGGCAGTCCTAAAAACTGGGATATGCGATCCTCCTTCATAGCGCGCCACACTCACTCCAATGTTTACCTCTCACGCCGTCATCAACAGACGGATCTGTGAAGTACATTCTCCTGATTTCACTGCACCACAGTGTAAAAATAAACTGTAACCGGGCCTACTGGCCCAGATCGGCATGGAACGGTACGGTTTTGCAATGAAAACTGTTCGGCCCGATGGTGGAAAAGTGGCATAAGTCATTTGTATTTGGAATGATAAGTACAACATGACAGAATTTTCATTTGAAAACAGTAGCAAAATGTTATCTAAAGCTGTACAAAGGCTTTTTTTGTTGAATACAAATGTAGAAAACTCAATCATACTTTTCCTTCTCATCAATTGGATACTATTTTTGAGTAGCAAGTGTGTTAGAAGCACTTGGAACACCGCAAGGTAAAAGGTTTGACAGCCAAACACAGTTTTAATAAGCCATAAAGAATAACAGAATTAAGGGCCAACCTAAATGTTATATACTGGTCTAGTTTGAGTTAATTTACAACAAGGGTTAATATACTCAATACTTGAACACAAAGCAGCTAAAAATATCCTTTATTGCCACAGACATTGCTTAAAATGGCCCACCAATATGCAGTTTTTTTTCTCAGTAATATGTATTATTTTTATTTATTAACTTCATTAGTTATTTTTGGTAGCCTTAATATGTAAACCATTGGAGCAAGTGCACTTATTTCTTTCCACTTCAAACACTGTGCATAGACAGGTGGTGCTAAGAAAAGGCAATCACCCAACAAGCCTCAACCGACACCCCCAGACCCTTACAAACAACTAAACAGGAGCTCTTGTGGGAGGCAAAGCAGGTACAGAAGTAGCTCTGTACAGCAAAGGCAATACATCAAAACAACCTGAACACAGCAACACCTGTTCAGAGTGCACGCAACCATTTCTCTTTCTCACACACGGACTCTCTTTTTAAAGACAAATATAGTTGCAACTGCAGCTTGTCATGAGGTAACCTGCTTCCTCAGCAGACCTCCTGAAGTCTCTAGAGATGCTCTGGCACTGATCTCAGCACAGCTGCACCACACCAATCTCATCCGCCAATCAAAACACAACCTTCCTTTCTTTCAAGAGCACTGTGTGCTCCCATATTCTCACACAACTACAGCTATTTCTATGCTAATTTTCATCTAATTTCTTCCCCCCTCCTCCTCCTCCTGTCACTTAGACAAACAGAGGTCGTCAGATATCCGAGAAATCATGGCAGGCTCTCCCTGTGCGGCATGCTGATTTTTATGAATTATGGAGTGCGCTGTAAAGCATACTGTTTTCACTTGAATAAGGTTTGAGTGTGGAGGTCGTCTCTATGGGAAGCCTAGAATGAGCATGTAGGACATCTCCTCCTCAGTACAGTGATATCACATGGGCATTTACAAACTGTACATACCACACTCTACACTAGGTTGCCAACATCTACAAATTGAGTAAATGTCTAAGGGGATAGCAATTAATTAGTCCAAATGTTTCCTAAGGTTCCTAAAAAGATCTTCTGAAATGTTCCAACTTGTATTGACCATTTAAGCAATTTAAAAAGCTCAGTATCTCAGTTTCCAGTAACGTCATCTGGTATTAAGATCCATCTCAGGTTAACTGCGATACAAGAGGACTGCGCTAAATACAAGTGTTAAAGCAGTCCAAAATGTCCAAATGTATATTCATCAGAAATGCATGTGACCATATTTCATTTGTAGTGTAAAGGTTGATATGTCATGATCCAAAACACCAAAAGCATGTCCGATGTCAACATGCAGTGACGCAGGCCATGTGAAGCACATCCGTAGTACAGGTAATTCAGGTTCTCCTTAAAAATAACTAAGAATACTGCCTAAAACGTCACATATGAGGCTATGTTGAAATTCAGCTATGTTTGGGTTAAATGGTTTGCTTTATCAACATGTGATGTAGTAAGTGATATAGTAACACAGTGATGTAGTAAGTGATGTATGTAGTCATGAAATCAGAGACCCTCCCCTCCAAATCTGAACACAAGTGGTCACATAAGACGCATGTTACTACCAGGTGTAAATGGTGATCTGTCTCGGCTGATCACTTGTAATTTGTCAACTCAAAACCAATCATGGAACCCTGAGGTTGTTCAACTAGCTTCATGGTATAGGCCCCAGGTGTAAAGATGGTGAATGGCAGTCCATAAGTGACAAAAACTGAAGTGTGTTTATAAAGGAGTGATCCATAGGATGATCCAAAGGCTAGTTGAACTCTAGTAGAGTTAATCTTCCACATGTCTTTATTAATAACAATAAACAGTGATTACAGTAGTGTAAAAACACCATTTATATCTGTACTTGACTTTAGCTGATTCTAAATATCCTTCACAAGACAAATAAACATTAATCTAACATGTTAATGAGTCAGCAATGCCAGTGAGATGTACAAGCCAACAGGTAAATCAGCATGACTTTAGCTGCGTTTATTGGTGCAAACTAACAAGGCATGAATTTAACAGCACCACTATACACCAGGCTAGACAGACAAGCCAAGTTATTATATATCAAAAAAAAAAAAAAACTAACAGTGGGATTTTAAACATCTAATTGGCAGTGGAAACTTAGCCTTTATTGCCTGGGATGGATATCAATCAAAACAATGGCAGTACGGATCACTTCAGAGATTAATGGCATGCAGGAGCAACATTTCTATAAACTTGCAATTAACTTGACAGTTTATACGCTGAAGAAGCCTGAAGATCCTGGCAGCCATCTTGTTTGCTGCTGCAAGCAGTCAGGTTGGAAAAATAATATTATGTTTAGTGACATATGGAAATAATATTATGACTGGAATGAAATGTGGCTATAATCTTCAATACATAATACTTCATACAAGTCTTAAGAGCTCGCAGAGAGATAAACATATATGATACCTATTAACACAAAATGAAAGACTCCATAATAAAAAAAAGGCTCCATTATCAATTCCATGAGTAGACATTAGGGATGTACAAAATCTAAATGAATTCAAAAGCGACTAGTTGGTGGGTTGCCTGAACGACTAGTCGACTCGGTCTTATGGAAGCCCTGTACAATTTGGTTTGTTTCAGTTTACAAGGACACATGTTGATGCATTTCTTAGGGGGCGTTTACATGTGATGCAATCTTGTGTTCAAAAACATCTAGATAAAGCGCTGTTTTAAAAGTATATTTAACTTGATGTCATCTTTAAATAAAGGAAAGCTCATGGTGGGACGCTAAAACAAGTGCAAGACCAAACATAATAGCCAAAAATGTCCATTTGAATGTGTATGGCTGTAGTGGCGGTGCTTTAAAGTGAACGAATTTAAAGACTCCGAAAGGGTTTTATGGCTGTCTAACTGCTAATGCACAGCACGCTAAATAAAGCATAGCTGCTAAAAATATTAAACCAAAAAATTAGTCGACCTCACTAGTTTTTTTTTTGTTAAGACTAGTCGAACATCATGACACTTCAGGCATCAATAAAATTGATCATCTTAGGATCAAAAAAGGATAAGAAACTTGAAAAAAAAAAAAGAAAAAAGAGCACAATATCAGAGTTTGTCACCAGTTACGGGTGATAGATTAGTTCTGTGGACAGTGCACAGACTGTCAAAGCTGTAAATTGCTGTGCGCAGATGTGTGCAGTAATTCTTGGATATGTGAGGTGTGTGACAGTGGACAGGAGGACGGTGACAGAAACCCAGATATTGGACAATCATCTGCAGAATTACAACCGCGGATGGATCCCAAAGCCAACGTGCTGAGATGTGGTCAGTCACGAGTCACACTGAAACACTGGCCAGGAGGTGCTTGACTCCCAGGATTCTGCTGTAGACTGAGATTTCTCAACATTCCTGTGGCTTCAAGATCATTTTTCAGAGCCAGGATGAATAGTCCTGTTCTCCAGCCATTGGTGTCACTTTAAAAGTTGGTAAAAGCCTCAACCTTGAGGAACAAATTTTTAATGAAAAATATATATTTATAATTGTCAATAGAGAAGTCTCTTTAGTCTATGACTCACACAAACTAAACATTCTTGGTTAAAGCATCTCAAACAAGGTCATCAGACGTTTATATGTAATGATAAAAATGGGATGTAATTTAACAAATGATGCAAACTGAAAAGGAGAAAAACTATACAGATGCGATTTGTTTGTGCACACTTAATGACAAGCAGAAAAAAGATATGTAACAGTGCAGCAGCAAATTGCTGCCTGCAGCCAGTTCTTTTACAGAGAATATTATGGCGATTAAAAACAGATTGAAAATACATCCCTGGTGGTCCTCTCAATAACACGGAGACATCGCGACTCTTGCCAGCTTTGGTCTTGGAACCTGCCTGCTTCTAATTTTGCTGCAAGAACAGCACATTTCTGGACAGGCAAAATTCAAAAAATCTTTTTGGTGGGGAGGCACATTCTCTTGTCATCTCTTGAAAACAGATTCAGTTCATCAAAAGATTACAATTCTGTGATTTACCCACTCTGATCTCACTCCAAACCCATATGACTTTCTCATCCGTAAAACACAAAAGGTGATTTTTTTTTTTGTCTTCATAGGGTTTACTTGCCATACCGTAAGTGAACAGTGACTCCATTCTGTCAATCTTGAAAAAGGACAACAACAAAAACCATAAAACCACAGTAACATTAATCAATGCATCTCTGCACTATTTCCAAGTTTTCTGAAGCAATACGTTCACCCTGTGCAATAAAAATTATTAAAAAAACAGCTTCAAAAAATACACTGCTATTCATTCTCAAATTATCCACAAATATTAATAAAGTGCTTAAATCAAATATGGTGGCAACGATGATAACATTAAACCTCACTGGTTCTCATTGCGTCTCGTGACCAAACATGTGGCATGATGTCATTGCTTCAGACGCCTTAGAATATGGTGCATCATTGTATTGATTACCTTTACTGTGGTTTTATGGTTTAATGATTTTTAGTGGTCCAAGCACTGAAGGTGCTGGAACCCAATTGTATTTGTACTGATTTTCTTGTTTTTCTTATTCTGCCTTAAAAAAATATGGGCAGCAAAAACCTTAAGTCCTACAGAAACCAAACTTGGCAGGATGAACTCAAATCCCCCTCACTACTCAGGTGCATAAACACACCCCCATCCGACTCTAGGTGGCACTATAATAAGCACTTTTACGTTTTGGCTCATATCTCCGTAACCGTGAGGGCTTGAATCAAAATTATTTTTTCCTCTGATTCCTCGAGTCAAGACGAATTTCAAGTTTATTTCCGTCATAATTTTTTTTCACAATTTGCGATTTTTCGTAAAACCTACTTTTGCGAACTAATCCTAGACTAATCCTATGTCCGATTTACTAGAAACTTTGAATGTATGATCTAGGGACTGACCTGACAAAGGCAAGGCAAGTTTATTTATATAGCACATTTCATACCCAGATATTGGTAAAGTGCTTTACATATGAATGATAAAGAAACACAAGAAAAAATTCATTTTAAAACCAATTAAGAACAAGAAATGAGATTAAAAAAAGTAATACAAAATATGTTTTCAGATTTTTGATTCGTCAAATCGTTTAGAAGATATTATTTAATTCATTCTTTGGGTGTGGCCCAAATTTACTCAATGGGATATATCTTCTCAACGCAAAGTCCAAACTTTACGAAACTTAGTATACATTCATACCAAAACATTTTGAGGATGCATGAAATTAAATAAATTTGGTATGCATCATCTTTGGGTCATGTGCTAACATACCCTTACAAAAACGATTAGACAAATGAACAAAAATGGCCACCAGCATCCAATCAAATTTCAGCAGCCAATAACTTGCGTTACGAATTGCCAATCGTTATGATACGGTGCACTTACAGGTCGCCAAACTTAGGCTGTATACCAAATTTGGTGTGAATCGGCCTAAAGCTGGCGCTATAATGAGCTAATTTGCATTTTTGCAAATAACTTCCGAATCGTAAGGGCTAGAATCAAAATTCTTTCCCCCTGTGACTCCTTGAGTCAAGACGAACAAACTTATATCTCAGACTTTTTTTTTTCGGCAATAAAACTTTTCCACCATTTAGAATTTTTTGAAAAACCTATTTTTGCGAACTCCTCCTAGGCCATTTGTCCGAGTTGCTCTAAATTTTGCACGTATCATCTAGGGAAAGTCCAGAAAAAAAACAATTCTCGGATTTCTGATTTGTGGAATCGTTTCGAAGATATCGGCTAATTAATTATTTGGGCGTGGCCCTAATTTACTCAATGGCCTATAAATTCTAAATGCAAAGTTCAAACTATATGAAACATGGTAAACATTCATACCAATACAGTTTGAGGATGCATGCAGTTTCGTCCAATTTCGCCCATAGGGGGTGCAAAAACTAAAAATTCCTTATAACTCTGCAACCGTTTGGGTGAAAACATTTAAATTTGGCATGTATCATCATTCAGTAACGTTATTGTATACTTACAAAAATGACAACAAATCAACAAACATGACCACCAGCAGCCAATCAAATTTCAGCCGCTAATAACTTGCATTGCAAATGGCCAATCGTTATGAAATTTGCAGGTCGCCAAAATTAGGCAGTATACCAAATTTTGCAAGAATTGGCCACAAGGTGGCACTATAATAAGCTAATTTGCATTTTTGCTAATAACTTCAAACCAAAAGAATAATGGCTAGAATAAAAAAAATCTGTTTCTTCTGAATCAATCAGTGCACCTAAATCAGTTGGTCATGTTCTGGCCATACATGCTTGGACCCCGATGATTGCCACTTGCGGCTATATTTTATCCACCCCCCCCCTTTATTGAGCCTGACAGACTGGAGTCAAATTAAGATTTTGTGCTCCACAGAAGAAAGTTATCCAGATTTGGAACAACATGAGATTGGGTAAATGATGACAGAATTTATTTTGGGGTGAACTAACCCCTTTAACCAAACCAGAAAGGCTAACATCTGTTCTCTTTGGGGGTGATAAAATAATTTGAAAACCACTTAAGGTTTTGCAAAACGGTTGGTCTGACATTTCAACCATGGCCTATGGACTGCCGCGATCTGGCTACTTTTAGCTGGATATACTGTCCAACCAACTTCGTGTTTTCAAAGAGTTGAGTCCTCAAAGTTGCAAAATAAAGAAGAGCTCAAAATAAAGTATACAGGATTTAAAGGACATTGGAACACATTTCTGAATGAATTAATAACCCAAATATTCCTGACATCGCTCGTATAAAAGAACAGAGAGGACATTTCTCAGATCACGACTTCAGAACCGAAAAACAAAATGTTCTGGCTGGCTGGAGAGAGGAAAGATTGAGATTCCACCCCATTTGGCAGACTTTTGTGGTTTAGCGGCATTCCTTGAGATCTGCCATTCAAATGCCCAGTGCAGAAAGGCAGGCTGCAGCCCGGCAGGGAGCTTGAGCGAGCATGTGATGGTAAGGAGAAGACTGTTAGTATCTTGTCTGTCACCTGCTGTGTGTCACCAGGCTCTTGTCATTTCTCCCCATTCATTTTTCAGTCACTCAACACTTAGACTCTCCATCTCTATATATCCCTCCAATGCTTTCATTTTGGGAAGTGAAACAGAACAAGAAAAGACTGGTACTGACACTACCAGATACATGGATGTGTTCGTCATATAAAATTTATATAACCTGCTTTTTTTCAGCCTTGCTGCAGCTGCTGTCAAAATTTTCCGGGGTTTGTGAGTACTACCATTTAAAAATCTCTTACTTTCAGTCTTAACTGCCATGTGGCAGACTGGCACATTTGAAACAGATGAGTTTCGAAGCAAGGCTGTCTTCTGTAGACTTTGACAGTCAAAAAAAAAAAAAAAAAAAGTTTAGCACTTTATATTATATAAGGTTCTACTTGCTAACATTATATAATGCATAAGGTATAATGAACAATTATTTTTTTCTACATTTATTAATCTTATTTAATGTAAATGTAATACTATTGTACATTATTTGTTCATGTAAGTTCATACTGCATTGATTAATGTTAACTTTTGTAAAAAAAAAAAAAAAAAAAAAAACTTAAAAGTATTGTTAATACAACCTTTTTTCATGCCTGTTTAGGACAAGGTGTTACAACTTTATACTGATCACAACTGCTCCTCTCACCTCCTACTTCAATCTGTTCTGGGACTCCAGACACATCTTCAGACAATAAAGCATTAAAATGATAAAGCAGGTAAAAGAGAGTGAGAAAGCCTGAGGAAAAGAGAAGGAAGACCCTAAACAAGGACTTTCCATGTAATTGCTCTTCTTTCTCCTGGTCACATCTGTCATTGATTTTTATCTGGAGCTTTACTCAGGACTGCATTAAGAGCCTACCAGAGCAAAAATAAACAAGAGCAAAGCAGGCCTGGCTGGGAAAGCCCCCAAGCTTAAAAGGCCAAAGCGTCTTTCATGTAGTCCAGCTAGCCTTTGCGTTACTGTCCAAGATCTTTCAGATGACTTAAGGGGCATTAGGATGGATCTGGGAAGTCTGACATGCTACTTTTCCTTACTGGCACAGTTGTCAGGGACTGAGGTACAGTTAATGCACCAACAGGCATGTAAAGCGGAGCCCTGGTGTACCCACAATGATGCAGAGGAAAAATTACCTAGGACAGTACCTTTTAAATGCTCATCATTGAGAGAAAGGGCAGTGGTGTTATGCTACAGTTACATACAAATAAACTGCAAGGAAGTGACTAATTTCCTGGACCAGGTCCTGTGTTAGGAAGAAGGGAAAAAAACACAACATTGATAATTGGATTTGCCAAGAGAGAAACACTAAGCAAGCACTGTCTGTTCTATATCAGAAGCTGGTGCTGATGCCAAATTAACAGCTTTGTTAGTGCTCCAGTTATGAGACGAACTGGGGGCCCAATGTGTTTAGTAAGGTGGCATGTCATGAATACCGAGTGCCCGACTACAAAACGCATTATCCTCCAGAATAGACCTGTGTTTAAGGACAGACAGGACTAGGCTGTGCTCTTTGTAAGCTTTGTCCTTAAAGAGATCTGTAGCAATTTAGACCATTGTCCAAAAGGGGTGGGAATCGGCAGGGACCTTGTGATATATTATATTGATATTTGGGTAACGATACAATAATATTGTAATTCTTACTATCTTATTATGCATTCTTGAGTATTGCGATGATATTTACTCACTTGTATCTCATTCATCTTCATTGACGCTTCGGTGCTTTGCACAAGTGCTGAGCATCCTTCTTTACTTCATCGAAGAGCCATAGAGGTAGAACATAAACACATCAGTTTCAGGACTGACACTGTTGCACCATGGTTCCATCATTTATTATTGCACGAAAACTCTGAGTTGTATGGAGGATATTAAGTATATCTAAATGACAAGCTATAAATGTATATTCTTAGCTCATTCTGAGTTTTCATTTTGGTCAAATAGAAAAATTTTGTGATCGTTGATAGGGCTGTGTATCGATACAGATTTCCCAATTCGATTCCATTTCAAAAGCTCTCAATTCGATTCCGAAAGCGATTTATATGGGGATAATTCAATTATAATGCCCATTTTGCTTACATATGAAAGAAATTCTCTCACAGCTAATGCTGCTGAATAGACAGGGGACCTTCTAACTAGGTCAATTATGAAATATACATTTTACTAATTATACTTTATTAGTTTCATAATGGCCTCATATGTGTTATTCGTGATTAGAATTAAATCATTTAATTGTGTTGTCTTTGATCAACAACTGACTGTATAGAAAAGAAAGGGTTTTAAAAGAGACATTTTTCAATGTCAAATGGGTTGGGGTTCTCGTCTCCGGACACACAGAATGAGTTAAATGAAAGGGTGCTGAACTTCCTTACTACACAACTCAATCACTGGTGAATGAAATATGAACACTGAAAACCAGTGGCTAATTATAGACATTTTAAGTCGCATAGCGCAAAATTTTATCGCAAATGCGAGTGATTTCCTCTCATTGTAGTATAGGGTCTTCGATCTAGGGATTTAAGAATCGATATTGACATTGTTCAAATGAAGATTCATCAGAAAATCTATATTTTTACTCAGTCCTAATCAATGATGTATTGTCGCAGTACATTTAGTCTTCACATACTTTCTGTAAGTAATGGTCAATCTTTTTATTTATTTATTTATTTTTTTATTTTTTTCAGAAAATATTGAAAAATATTATAGGGATAGATCATAAATAAAGTATCACCATACTTTGGAAAAAAGGTACTTTTTGTTCCCTCACTTCTAATGCTCAAGCTAACAAATGTTACAAAAAATAAAAGCAATCAAAAAGTGCATCGAGTTTGTGTGTGTTTGTTTGTGTTCAAGAATGAGAGAAGGGTTTCAAATTTCACCCTCAGGTCCAGTAAACACACAGTTTGTGTCAGTATGTCTCATTCAATCTAAATTCAAAGTGTTCTGAGGCTCATGACGCAAATGAATCTCTGATGCCTCCCTGGAGTATGTTACATTAATCAACAAACATTTCAGCGCATACTTACGAGGGACTATCCACACTGTTAAAGTCCCGCTAGCTAATGACGGCTCTCCGAGAGTAAATGAAGCAATATGGAAATCCATACAGCCCACAGCTTGTGAACTGTATCCCGCATTATCATTATCAGTGGTTTAGTCAAGACATTGATTTTATATGTAGGAGCATAATGTGGAGCTGATTCTGTAACCACACACTGAACTACACAGTTTTAGTACTGAATGAAAGAGTGCTTTAATTAAGACCTGAGAAAGCTGCAGTCAATTTAATTCAGGGAGCGGTGAGAATTAAAACCACACCACCTAAAGCCATTGACTAAATCCACTGACTGATTCTACAGAAGCTCATGTTGAGAAAAAAAAACAGGATCAGGTTTTAAATAAAAGCCTACTGGATTTGATAATAAATCGGTCACTTAAACACTACAAGGTCTTTTTAAGATCCAAGTGCGTCACTTCTAACAACCCATCATTTAAATTATTTTACGGTAATCTATCAGGTAGCTCCAAGCCCGATTTAGGGCATGCTCACAATAGAACTTCGGTGCACTCCACACCGAGGCGTACATTTGGTGACAGAATTTGGTTTGTTTGGTTGGTGTGAAATGGATTTTCAGAACTCGGGTGTGAACCAGCGAGGTCGTTTGAAAAGGTGGTCTGGGGTAAAGTTCATGTGAATTAGTTGGAAAGCAATCCGTACAAAATTACAGAAGTGAACCGCTATTGATGAAGTACAGATACAGCCTTTGAAAACGTATTTTTCCATGTATTGACATGTGACCTTTTGTATTAACTCATCCAATCGGTCAGGTGGGCGTCTTAGAATTTGAATACATTTGTTAAAATTGCATCTTTGCATGCTTTCAGTTACACTTATTGTAATATAATACAATATGTAGTATAGCCCTATACATCATGATGGCGCCGTGGATGGCCGCCTCGGTGTGGAGTGCTCCTATTGTTTTGTAGTTTTTGTTTGTGTGTCCTGTGTTTAGTAACCTTTTTCCAGTTAGTTTTACCAGAGATGAACTGCTGAACATTCGACAGGTTATACCAGACAGACTTTTCCCGGTTTTTGAATACTCAGACGTTATGCTAGACATTTTAGTTGGAGGCGCGGCTTTGTTGTTCAGGAGACGCAGGCGAGGGAGACGAGCCAGTGCGCTGGTCAAACTCTGACGGCGGGGCTTTCGAATAATGCTGCGATCATTCATCTTGAGAATCTCCGCTCTCTTCCTAACAAAACGGACGAACTACATCTCCTCACCCACACAAACAAGGACTTTTCAACCTCTGCTGCCTTGTGCTTCACAGAAACATGGCTGAGTGAAGCCATTCCAGACAGCGTGTTACATCTGCCAGGCTTCCAGCTGTTCAGAGCGGATCACATCGCGGAGTTAACGGGGAAAACGAGAGGTGGTGGAACATGCTTTTACATCAATGAAAGTTGGTTTACAGATGTAAAAACGTTAAAGAGGATGTGCTGTCCTAATTTGGAAGTGCTCTTTATTAACTGTAAACCTTTCTACTTGCCACGGGAGTTTTTCTCGTTTATTCTGGTGAGTGTGTATATCGCGCCAAACGCGTGTTTGAATGCGGCACTGCAACAGCTGGCTGATCAAATCAGAGACATGGAACAACAATAACCGGACTCGGTTATTATTATTCTTGGGGATTTTAACAAAGCAAATCTCACACGTGAACTGCCCAAATACAAACAGCAAATTACATGCCCCACCAGAGACAGGAACATACTTGATCATTGCTACACAACAATAAAGGATGCATATCGCTCTGTCCCTAGAGCAGCTTTGGGACTCTCTGATCACTGTCTGGTTCATCTTCTTCCAACTTATAGGCAGAAATTAAAATCAACCAAGCCAGTAGTAAGGACTGTATTGAGATGGACCAATCAAGCAGAGCGGGAATTACAAGCCTGCTTCGATTGCACGGATTGGAGTGCTTTTGAGGCTGAAGCCACAGACCTGGACGAGCTCACATATACTGTTACATCATATATCAGTTTCTGTGAGGATATGTGCATTCCTGCTAGGACTTTTTTAAAGTTTAACAACGACAAACCGTGGTTTACTGCAGAGCTCAGGCAGCTTCGTCAGGCCAAAGAGGATGCTTACAGGGGTGGGTATAGGAACACACTGAACAAGGAAATCAGAGTGGCTTAAAGAAGATACTCTGAGAAGCTGAAAAACAAGTTTTCAGCTAACGACCTTGCATCAGTGTGGAGTGGCA
This sequence comes from Myxocyprinus asiaticus, assembly GCF_019703515.2. Classification (NCBI taxonomy): domain Eukaryota; kingdom Metazoa; phylum Chordata; class Actinopteri; order Cypriniformes; family Catostomidae; genus Myxocyprinus; species Myxocyprinus asiaticus. The sequence goes on from NC_059366.1 coordinate 25,460,935, forward strand.
TGAAACAACTCACAAATTACAGGACTCCTACCCCCAACCCTGTGGTGGACCAACAACTGGCTGACGACCTGAATGTGTTCTACTGCAGATTTGAAAGGCCCAATCTCACACCCCACACCCACTCTGACCTTCACTTCACACAAACACCAACACCTCCTGCAACTCCCCTCCTCCCCCCTCCTGCTACTCAACCTGCACTTAAGATCTGTGAAGATGATGTGAGCTGCGTCTTTCGGAAACAAAAGACGAGGAAAGCTTCAGGCCCAGATGGCGTTTCACCAGCGTGTCTTTGATCCTGTGCTAACCAGCTGGCCCCCATCTTCACACAGATCTTCAATAGATCACTGGAGCAGTGTGAAGTCCCATGCTGCTTCAAACGCTCAATCATTATTCCTGTCCCAAAGAAACCAAAAATCACAGGACTTAATGACTACAGACCTGTCGCCCTGACGTCTGTGGTCATGAAGTCATTTGAGAGACTGGTGTTGGCCCACCTGAAGAACATCACTGGACACTTTCTAGATCCCCTTCAATTTGCTTATCGAGCAAACAGGTCTGTGGATGATGCAGTCAACATGGGATTGCATCATATCCTGCAACATCCGGACAGTCCAGGGACATATGCAAGGATCCTTTTTGTGGACTTCAGTTCAGCTTTCAACACCATCATCCCAGCTATACTCCAGAATAAATTACACCAACTCTCTTTTCCCATATCTATCTGTCAGTGGATTATCAGCTTTCTGACGGACAGGCAGCAGCTTGTGAGACAGGGGAAACTCACTTCCAGCACCTGTACAATCAGCACTGGTGCCCCCCAGGGATGTGACTTCTCCCTCTACACCAATGACTGCATCGCCAAGGACCACTCTGTCAAGCTCCTGAAGTTTGCAGATGACACCACTGTCATCGGCCTCATCCAAGATGACAATGAGTCTGCATACAGAAGGGAGGCTGAACAGCTGGTTGTCTGGTGCAGTCAAAACAACCTTGAGCTGAACACGCTCAAAACGGTGGAGATGATTGTGGAATTTAGGAGGAACGCCCTAACACTGACCCCCCTCACCATTCTAAACAGCACTGTGGCAGCATTGGAGTCATTCAGGATCCTGGGCACTACCATCTCACAGGACCTGAAGTGGAGACACACATTGACTCCACTGTGAAAAAGGCCCAGCAGAGGTTCCTTCGCCAGCTGAGGAAGTTCAACCTGCCACAGGTGCTGCTGATACAGTTCTACTCAGCAGTCATTGAGTCTGTCCTCTGCACTTCAATAACTGTCTGGTTTGGTTCAGCTACGAAATCAGATATCAGAAGACTACAAAGGACAATTCGGACTGCTGAGAGGGTTGTTGGTTGTCCCCTGCCCCCACTTCAAGAACTATACACTTCCAGAGTGAGGAAAAAGGCTGGAAAAATCACTCTGGACCCCACTCACCCTGCCCATTACCTTTTTGAACTGTTGCCTTATGGCCAATGCTTCAGAGCTCTGAGCACCAGAATCGTCAGGCACAGGAACAGTTTCTTCCCTCAGGCTATCCATCTCGTGAACAGTTAAATTGCCCCATTGAGCAATAACTATGTGCAATACACAGTTTAGTCTTTTTTTTATTTTTATATATATTTATCTAACACATCCAACCTCTTCTGCCATTTCATTCCTTTGGAGAAAAAAACAAACAAAAAAACATTTGCACTGTACATAACAGATTTGTATTTGCACTGTACATACCAGATAACAGATTTGTATTAGATTGCACTACATATGTGTATGTGTGTATGTATGTATGTGTGTGTCTGTGTGTATGTACATATGTGTATAACTATTTTTTATTTTTCTATGTCTTGCTGCTGTTTTTGTATTGTTTTTGTATTGTTGTACACTGGAAGCTCCTGTCACCAAGACAGATTCCTTGTATGTGTAAGCATACTTGGCAATAAAGCTGATTCTGATTCTGATAATGCATTTCTCATGGCAGTTTGTCACCGAATAAGTTGCCTTTGAAGAGCAGCTCACTCTAAATCCCCATTCACACCACCAGTGGCAACACGCGACGAGGTGACAGGATCCCATTCATTTTCAATGAGAGCACAGCAACTTCCGGCGACACGAGCTGTCTCAACCATTAGCGACAGAGATCGCAGTGGAGAGTGACAAACTGAGAAAATGTCAATTTTATGCAAATAACGAGCGACGTTCGCAAGCGACTACCAATGAGAGTGAAGACAGAGGAGCTCACGTCATCCGTCTTCTGGCAAAGAATGTGATTCTGGAGTCGAGTGCAGGCAAGATGGAGAAGTAAAAAGTTTCTGTGAGCGATTTCACTGTTCTATATCATTTGTCTGTAACCACATTCATGAATATGGGCTAATAAAATGATGCGTGGAAAGCCGTGTCTGCATTCTGAGCGAGTCTGATTCATATACTGATACAACATTCGTCTTGTTTAATGATATGATGCATTAAGCACTGCTTAATAAAACGCTCTCCCCTGCAGAATGTGAATTTTTAGAGGCAAAAGAACTGATTTCTTGTCAAATTAGAATGATATCTTAGCTTCATCGGTAGTGTTATCTGTAATCAGCCTTTCAAATGCTACTATTGCCAGTTATGCAGTCCACCAATAACGTTAGAGTAGTGGCAGCAGTAGGAACGCCCACCAGCGACTAGGGTTGCAGCGGTATACCAGTTTCACGGTATACCACAGTATGAAAATTGACGGTTATCATACCATGTACATTTGCTTGTCTACGGTATTGAGAAAAAAATGCAACCAGACGGAGAATCTCACCTGCGCGTGCGCATCTCCTTTCCTCCTCGACTGTCTATCAGACTCGTTAACTTGCCTCACACACACATGCAGCGGAGAAAATGTCAGAGAGAAGCGAGGCGAGGGGGTCTGACATAAGTGAGTATGTGTGTGAGTTAAAGCAGTGTTTCTCTACTGGTGGGTCGCAGGTCTATTCAGACTGGGTCGCGGACAGCAGGGAAAGAACAATGCCATGGTTCTCCCACTGAAGATATTTCAGCGGTCGTTCAAGTGATAGTCTATGATAATGATAATCTGCCTTTAACGATAATCTAACGATAATAAGGGCTTCTCATCTGCACTTTCGCACGAGTGTAACGGAACCAGCTCGTGATCATGATACTCTGCTCTCTGGCGCGCACGTGCAACAACCGGGCTTCCCTCGATATTGCAGAGCGCAGACCTCAAAACTGATGTGACCAATTTCAATTCTAGTGAGACTTTTCTAGTTTAAAGCGTTATGGAGGAAGTCAAGTCAAACCTCTCAAACAGTAAGCAGCCCTGACATGCCAAACAGCACTGAGGAGGAAAAGAGCAACACTCTGCTGTGAGCAATTTTTTTTTTTCATTATGCATCATCACCTTTACCAAATTGTTTCACGATTTTACATGAGTAAAAGTAAGTGTTATATTTTGACAAAATGTTATAGTTTCATATGAAATAATCTAAAGGTAGAATCTATTAGACCTCATTTTATATCAACAGTGACATTTTTCAAGATGTGTTTCAGCTAGTACTTATTTTTCATAAATACTATAATTTGTTATTATTATTACTATTATTTAAGACTAGCTACACTGACCTAACCAAGGCAATGAGGAGCCTTTCCTCCTGTGTAATATGTATGTTGTTTGAATTATGTTTGAAATTAGGAAACTATGCTCTTCAATTTTTAAAAGGGGGAGAGAAAACTTCCTGTCGCTTTTGTTGTTGATGTCAACAACAAAAATAATGTAATTTGATGCATGTCCTTGTACTTGGAAACCATGAACAAAACTATGCAACAGAAAAGGAAATGCGACCCAGGATACATTAAATACAGGTAACGTTTTTACTATGGTGGGTCGCCACTTGATTTTCAATGTAAAATCTGGGTCCTGAAGCAAAACCAGTTGAGAACCATTGAGTTAAAGGTACAGGCAGGAGCAGTCTGGCTGCGCTGTCACGCACCTACAGTATATGTTAATTGTTAATATTCATTGGAAATTACTTTAAAAGCTCACACAGCTGATGTTATTTTTCATCTATTAGTTAATTTAACATGCTATGCTAACATGTAAACTAACATGCTTTAGTTATATAACATGTTATAGTTACATGCAATTTTTTTATCATGTTTATAATTCAGTTTATTATTATAATTCTGTTAGCTTTCTTATTTATTCTTATTATTTTATTTATTTTCAAAAGGGAGACTTTTTTTAAAAAATGTTTTCAAGTTTCAATTATAATAAAGCGTTTGTCCAACCAAAAAAAAATAAATAAAAAATAACCTTCTGTTTTCACTACTTTAAGGTCATTGTAACTGATAATATTAATTGTGTAATACCGTATACCATGATACTGTGAAACCATGATATTTTCTGAGACGGTTATCGTACCGTGAAAATCTCATACCGTGGCAACCCTACCAGCGACACAGATCGCAAAGTCTAGTAACACCAAGCGACAATGCCACCCGCAGTGTAAACGGGGCTTTAAACATTGAAGGCGGTTTCTTGTCCATCACTACCTAGCTAGACTGGTAAACAGCAGCCAATTTTATTCATGGTGGGCGGAATCTTCTGACTTTTTTCATTTTTTGCGCAGATTTTGAGGAAAAATCTCACGTAAAACTGAATTTTCCGGAATGTATTTAAACATAGTAAAATGTGTTAAATGGAGCTGATAATACTAAACTCTTATTGGTGCTGTAGCTGAAACATGCAAGGGGACAGATGTCGCAATTCTGTTGAAATCGGCAGAGTCCTGCATGCACAAATTCCATCTGGGCCTGGTAATGATGCAAACTACCATCAAACCCAAAACTACCATTGGAGGCAGGACGTAGAGTACAACTTGTCCTTAATAGTCCATTTAGTGCTAAGTGAAATCTTTAAATAGCTAAAAGATTATAAACATTGATTAACATTAATGTCCATCAATCGGTAATGCATTAGTGGGACAGTTTCTCAATGCAATTTCTCACACGGACACTAAACGCATGTTTTTCATTGTGACCAAGGCCACGTGCTTACAAAAGGTCAACCATATTGTGAACGTCTGAATTCTGTGGGTGTGTATGTGTGTATGCAAATGCACACAAAATGCACTGTGTGGCTTTGTTAGTAACAGCTACAAAAGGTCCTTCTCTGCCATCTCCCATATGCCTCATTGCCTCCTCCTACAGTCTGAGCCCTTTCTTTACCATGAAAGCAAGCGAATGAACAAAAGACAGAGTCTATTTATATCTCTCCCCACCAAGCCCTTCTTGGTGGTTGCCTGCAGTTAATCATTATTCATAATGCGGGGGGAAGCATCACCTTCACTGTCACGTAATACTAAGTGCTGGAAGGATCTAAGAGTTCTGTGTTCATCACCATTTGTCACATCTGAACGGCTGCATCTATAAATACACGTACATTGACCTTTCCACAATGTCCCCAGGCTTGACTCTTCTCTGCTGTCTTTATGTGACATTTATGTTACATGATATAACACAGTGTTGTTACAATTAAACAGTGGAGAGAATACGGCAGCAAAGGTGGTAAATGGTAGGGGTGTAACAATCCATCGATCTCGATCGATGCATCAATCCAATGACCAACGATCCAATGTTATCAATACAACGCGTAAATATCGTTATAGAAATCTTTTTAAGATGTACCTTTATTTTAATACTCTCATGTCAGCCACGTCCGTACGCATTTCCGTCAGGCGATGAAGCAACCTTATTACATTCATTTGACTTTGAGCGCTAAATATGCTTTTCATGCGGGACATGGATGTGCGCGGGTGTCTTTAAAGCCAAATTGCACTCTGCTATCCGCGTGGCGTGCACACACATCAACCGGGCTTCCCGAGAAATGCGAGCTCCACTGACAGGACCCCTGCGAGGGCATCAACCGGGGCATTCCTTAAAATGTGAGCTCTCGTGACAAATGCAGAGTGGCTCACATATGCGATTAATTCGGGCTTCCATCGATATTGTTGCGCACATGGGCGCCTGCAGGATTTAATCTGAGGGAACGCACAGAAATCTGCCTAATAAACCTTATATCTAGGGAGGTCCGGGGGCATGCTCCCCCGTGAGATTTTTTTGTTTGTTGCAAAAACAACACCAAAGCATTCAATTCTGGAGACTTTGAGATAAGTATTTGTTTTATTGTCTTGAGTATGAGTAGCATTCATGTAACTATTGGCTAAAGCATTTCTTCCAGTAGCCGTTCAGACAGACGCATGTTCGCGCTAAAGAAGCAAAATGCACCACAACGAATAGAGCAGAATGCAAGTGTCTCGAGATGCATTTTTATCAGTTGAAGAAGTTCTTTTTAACTTGACATCATCTAAAAATGCAGCGCTCCCATGAGAGATGCTAAAAACACAATGAAATGTGACGCAGTTGTCAAAAGACACCTATCTAGCAAATTTTTACATGGAAAACAGCGCAAACGGATGCAACAACACGTTCTGTTTTAACAGCCCCTTGTTCACATGACACAGCACTAGCTTAAGTTTCTCAAAGTTACCTCTCAAAAAGACAGACTTTTGTTTCAGTTGATTGAAGGTACATTTCCACTGTATCCAGCGCTGTTTGTTCATTTCTCAGGTCAGTCGGATCGCTCATGGTACGCACAGTGCTATTTTAAAAGTACCATGGAGAAGTCCAACCACGTGAAACATCTCGACAACGTCGACATTCTGAACAGCACTAACGATGGGAAGAGAAACACCTGCTCAGCTCCAGCATCAGTTATAAGACTTTACACATCTACATATCAACACCCTTACTAACATTTATCCCAGTTAACTGTAACAGAATTTTTCATTATAACTGTGGAAGTTGTAGCCAAGGAAACCACGGATAGCTGAAAACAAATCATTTGTATGTAAGTATTTTGAATTGGACTAAACTGAAAAATTTAAAATTTGTCATTTCCTGCCCCATTCCAAAGTGCATGACTTTCTTCTAAAAAAAAAAAAAAAAAAACATAAGAGGATACATTTTTAAGAATGTACTAGTGGTCTTTTCCCCATGCAATTGCAAAGAATGAGGAATGATGCTTTCAAACTGCAAAAAGAATGTAAAAGCACCATTAAAGTATTATAAAATAGTATATACAGTTAAAGTCAGAAGTTTACATACACTTAAGTTGAAGTCATTAAAACTCATTTTTTAACCACTCCACAGATTTCATATTAGCAAACTATAGTTTTGGCAAGTCGTTTAGGACATCTACTTTGTGCATGACATGAGTAATTTTTCCAATAATTGTTTATATTAATTATAGAAAAATAATTTATTATATTTATTATAATTGTCAGTATTTATTGACTATATCACAATTCCAGTGGATCAGAAATTTACATACATTAAGTTAACTGTTAACTGAGCAGCTTGGAAAATTCCAGAAAATGATGTCAAGCCTTTAGGCAATTAGCTTCTGATAGGCTAATTGGAGTCAATTGGAAGTTTACCTGTGGATGTATTTTAAGGCCTACCTTCAAACAGTGCCTCTTTGCTTGACAATCAAAATCAAAATAAATTAGCCAAGACCTCAGAAAAAATAATTGTGGAACTCCACAAGTCTGGTTCATGCTTGGGAGCAATTTCAAAATGCCTGAAGGTACCACGTTCATCTGTACAAACAACAGCACGCAAGTATAAACCACACAGCCATCATACTGCTCAGGAAGGAGACGCATTCTTTCTCCTAGAGATCAACGTAGTTTGGTGCGAAAAATGCAAATCAATCCCAGAACAACAGCAAAGGACCTTGTGAAGATGCTGGAGGAAACAGGTAGACAAGTATCTATATCCACAGAAAAACGAGTCCTATATTGACATAACCTGAAAGGCTGCTCAGCAAGGAAGAAGCCACTGCTCCATAACCGCCATAAAAAAAGCCAGACTACATTTTGCAAGTGCACATGGGGACAAAGATCTTACTTTTTGGAGAAATGTCCTCTGGTCTGATGAAACAAAAATTTAATTGTTTGGCCATAATGACCATCATTATGTGTGGAGGAAAAAGGGTGAGGCTTGCAAGCCGAATAACACCATCCCAACCATGAAGCATGGGGGTGGCAGCATCATGTTGTGGGGGTGCTTTGCTGCAGGAGGGACTGGTTCACTTCACAAAAAAGATGGCATTATGAGTAAGGAAAATTCTGTGGATATATTGAAGCAACATCTCAAGAAATCAGCCAGGAAGTTAAAGCTCGGTCGCAAATGGGTCTTCCCATTAAAGCTCGGTCGCAAATGGGAAAATGACCCTAAGCATACCTCCAAAGTTGTGGCAAAATGGCTTAAGGGCAACAAAGTCAAGGTATTGGAGTGGCCATCACAAAGCCCTGACCTCAATCCGATAGAGCATTTGTGGGCAGAACTGCAAAAGCGTGTGCGAGCAAGGAGGCCTACAAACCTGACTCAGTTACACCAGTTCTGTCTGGAGAAATGGACTTGAAGAAGCTTGTGTTTGTGTTTGACCCAAGTTAAACAATTTAAAGGCAATGCTACCAAATACTAACCAAGTGTATGTAAACTTCTGGCCCACTGGGAATGTGATGAATGAAAAGCTGAAATAAATAATTCTCTCTACTATTATTCTGACATTTCACATTCTTAAAGTAGTGATCCTAACTGACATAAGACAGGGAATGCTTTCTACAATTAAATGTCAGGAATTGTGAAAAACTGAGTTTAAATGTATTTGGCTAAGGTGCATGTAAACTTCTGACTTCAACTGTATGTTTGATTTGTTAATAGTTTTAGTCAGATCTTTTCAAAAAATCAGTTGACCTGGTTCACAAAACCAGCCTAAATGATATGTTCACGAATTAGACTGATCCCATTCTCGAGTTCTAAGCACTGCCTCAATGTTCCGGTCGCAGCAGTTAACAGCTCACAGGAAGGAAAGATTACTTTCATTTTGGTGTGCTACTGTATTGTATCAAAATACTTTGTATTGAGCAGATCAGTGATATGGGAACTTTTAAGATGCTTTTCCCAACAAAAAAAAAAAATATTGTGAGAGAAAAAGATTGATCTGTACAATTGTGTGAAAAGTGTGGGACATGGTGTATCACCTACCCTTTTAGATTATGAGGTCCAGAGAAGAGCACTGTGATAAACGAGAGTGCTTGGAGAGAATTGGGAGCCCCCGCTGGTAGGCCACCAGACTGATCAAACTAAAGATTAGAGATGTTGTGATCTACTCTGTTTTCAGACTCCCTACAATTGGTGAAATATTAGTTTAGACACAGCACATGTGCTCCAGTCATAGACAGGCCAAAAACAATGGTCAGTAAAGAATTTATGCAAGTGGTAGTAATCAACAGGGACCTGGCGATACAATATATCGATATCTGAGTCACGCTACAGTAATTTTGCCATTATGTTTGGTGTAATGTGATTCAAAACTTAATATTGTGATTATGGCTATCAATCGATTACAATTTTTTATATTATATTAATATAATATTTTATTAATATTTGCCATAAAAGGCCCCCAAATAAAATAATGTATGATGAAATAATTATAAATGACATTTAAATTAATATACAGTATAACAAATATACACTACTGTGGCAGACAAGTACAGCACTGAGGCAATACAAAAAGTAGGTTAAGAAGGCAAAATATAGTTTATTTACATATAATTGAACAGAAGTCTCAAATTGCCCAACAGACCACAGAAATCCATTTAGAAACTGAACTCATCAATCTAGTAGACTTATAAGGGCTTTTCGAAGGATGTGTCTGAGCATGTGTCAGAGAGACGCTTTTGGAGCATCTCAATTAGGTTGCATTGCGTCATAAAAAGTATTTTTAGTATTCTGTGTCAAGTTAAACGTGTTTTTCTAAACCTATATCTAGAGACCCCTGAATTTGGAGATGTGCTCAATCTAGCTGTGTTTGAATGCAAGAATGCATCCTCGTCTTGTGCTGTCAGTTAGTGTGGTTAGTTGCCTGACCACCTGTCTGTACCTGCCTGTACTGCTGTAGTTGTGCTTACTGTCCCCTGCTGACTGAGAATCGTAAAAAAACATGATGGTGGTACTACAAACTTGATTTGCTCCAATAGTAGAAGTTCCTAGAAGTCTAGCTGTCCAGAGGAAACGTACATCCTCACAAAGCTCATTAGACTACGTTCTTGACTCATTTAGAGTTTGCATTTTCTTCAAAAAGAAATAGTGTTTGTTGACCTAAAGCTGCTGTATGCTTTGTCTTCTCAAAACAAATGCTCCTCTCACACTTAATTTTATTATTTTACAAAAATACTACAATTAAAACAAAAAGTTTCTTGGTATTAGAATATTAATACAATATTGTGTAGTAGAACATTGCTCTGACATAAAAGATTTTTCCCTGACCTCTTCTAGTAAAGACATTTGGGGTGAGGTAAGAGTAGGAAGGAAGAGGAAAGGTGTGAATTCACAAGATTCGTGTTTGGGTGCCACCCCTAACTGGTTGGCCTCATGAGGCATGCACCTCTTCCTGTGCAGGGCGGAAATGGCTGCCAGTCCACTGCTCTCAAGGAATGCAGGAGGAGGTGCAGGAGGCAAAGGTGAGTCTGTTACTCCTTTCTTTTTCAGGCTGCTTAATTGTCTGTGACCCCTGATCAACTTAGGAAGGAAATAAAATGTTCTTGGCAGCGTAGCTGTCTGAAAAACTGCTGCTTTGAATGTTAACATTCAATTAACCTTCTGTCGAGAAACAAGGAGCATGCTTAGTGATGGGGCTGTTTTGCACCTTCTCACTACACTGCATATCATCCCCAATACCTGCAGGTATTTAGCAATCATTAATCAGACAACCCACTTTGCTGAAGTTACATTAGGCTTTTATTAAACATTCCCTCTTTAGAGATTAAGTTTCAGCCAGAACAAAGAGAGATTTCAAGTGCGCATAAATCTTAATCCTCAATCTGTGTCATCTGAAATGCAATCATATAGTCAAAGTAGAGACATTCTTTCACTTATATTCTCTCTGTAGTGAATATCGGACACAGATGTTGTGGAGAGTTTAAGGTTCCCTAGTACTGTGTGTGTCTTGTTATGAGCCTTCAAAGCTTTCAAACGTTAATTTCTTTTCCACTAAAAATTTCCTTCCAAACTTTTTCCCCTGCCAAGTTCGATACATGTGTAACATTTACCATTTCACTCCCCCTTACAAAGAGAGTAGCCCTTCCATGAAAGAAATATAAAATATGGGGGGGGGATTATTGAAGGGACAATTCACCCAAAAATGAAAATTCGGTATCATTTTCCTAAAACTGACCTTTTCTTCAGTGAAACATAAAAAGTGCATTTTTAAAGAATATTCTGGCCATTCTTTTCCATACAATGCTGGGGCTATTACGCTCCCAAAAAAAAAAAAAAAAAAGTAACATAAAATTGTCATAAATCAGTTCATAAAAATTGTGTGCTATATTCCAAGTCTTCTGAAGTTACATAATAGCTGTTATTTATTGAAAACCTCCCCTCCAAATGGGCTGTCAATCATGGTTACCGGATCAATTAATGTGCTGAACTTCAGAAACGGATCAGCCTGATTTGCAAACAAATCAAGAAGACCGATTTTGTGAACTGGATCAATAAATTAATTTAAAATATCAAATTTAAAAGAACAATTCATTTATGAATTGAACATGGTTACATCTCTTATGAACATACCAAGTAGAGCTAGGACAGCTGTCAAGATTTTCAGTGAACAACAGTTCCGCACACAAGCTATCAAATGGTTTCAGTAGACTTGGAATGTAACACACAAGTCACGTGGACCACTTTTATAAAACTCTTTTGGTGCATTTTTATTTATTTTTTTCTGTCATTTAAGCATCACAGCCTACCTTCATTATATGGAAGAGAGTTCCCAGGATACTGTTAAAAACATTTTTTATTTGTGTTCCACTGAAGAAATTAACTCATACTGATTTGGAACAACATTATGATGAGTAAATGAAACAAATTAAAAATTTTGGGTGAACTTTTCCCTCATACTCTTTATCGGGGTCAGATGGACAGAGTATTTAAGAGAGAAAAAAGTAGTCAAACATGAGGTCATGGAACGTTTTGTCTTGTAGCCTGATGTCTGGTTATAGGCACCAACTTTCCCCAATTTAAGTTTCCATGCAAAAATATGAACTGGGAAAAGCCTTTCTGTGCTGAAGAGGGCTAAGTGATTTTCTTCATAGAGGAGTTCCAATTACAGAGTGCACATGTGTTTCCAATAAAATAGTCCAAGGTTGGGCCCCCTCACCACTTTCAAAAAGAATCTGCAAAGGCACTATGGGCCAGCAACAAATGGGGAGAAGTAGAACAGAATTTGAGAAAAGAAAGATTAGAGAAGTAAAGATATCCTTGTGTGCAATCAACAAAAACAGACTTTTGCTAGCACAGTATGAAATGCCTAAAACATCAAGACAAACACACTAAACGTACTGTATAGTATTAGAGATTACCCCCAAAAATTACAAGTTTTAAACAAACTGCCTCATTAATGGAATAGTCAATAAAATTTCAGTCTGTTCCTCACACATACCTATCCTATGACTTCAGAAGAATTGGAATAAAAGCTCATCCGTCATATAAACTAGTTTTGTGATCCTATTATGCTACTTTTGCATCCTTTTTTAAGCTTTAAAAAGTCCAGTTCCCAGTCACTGTAATTGCATGAAAAAAGAAACGGTACATTCTTCACAATTTCTCCTTATGTTTTCTACACAAGGAAAACATATGGATTTGGAACAACATGACAGTGAGTAAATGATGGCTGAGCTAATCCTTAAAGACTATATCAATATCTTGCTGTAATAACATGCATGTACCCTTATGTGCTTAGAAGTGGCAACTGTTCAAATCTATAGGCCTACTGAGCTCCAGAAGAGTAATTTAACCTCTCTATGGAGGCAGCACCAAACAACTACTCTCTCTGTTGGTGAGTGTTGGCCTCTTCCCCCTCTCAAACTCTCGGTTGCTCAAGGGGCCACACCAGGGGAGCACATGTAATAGAGCCGAGTCTTGGATCACAGTTGAGAAGAAAGCTTGGGGAACATTGTATATACAGTGCAAGAGTGTGATTCACGGTCCTTTCTTTGATGTCTGGGGCCGAAGAGCAGTGCTGGAGTGTGTTCTCTACACAGTGCTATATAAAGAGAATGGGAGATCGTTATTTTTTGCAGGTGAAAGTCTTCAGAGTGGTGCCTGTCAGAATAAGACTATAAGTTTCCCGCACAAGTTTACCAATTCAGACACATCAAAGCACCATCCGGAGAGGCTTAGAGCTAAACCATTTATAGATTTATATTGACGTCCTATGCTTTTTAAAAGTGTGGGGAATGTATGTGGTAACAGTATGAAAGGTCTTAAAGCAATAGTTCACACAAAAATTAAAATAGTCATTATTTACTCACCCCTATGTTGTTCCATACACTTATGACTAGGGATGGGACGATATATTGAATTCGATATATCACAAACCAAAAAAGTGATGAACCATATTGAGGCAAAACTTATATTTCGAAATTTGAAACATCGTTTTCTGTCCATGTGATCATAAATGAAATGACCCGTCAAATATCAATCTCTCTATCACATGATTTTACCTCTACTATGTTTTTTTTTCAACAGTTTACAGGGTTCACACAAGGTCCTTGAAGTGCTTGAATTTAGCTCTTAAAAATGTAAGTACTGGAATACCTGGAAAATTGCCTTTTGTTGAAAAGTGCTTGAGATTAAAATGGATAATTTCTTCTGTGTAATGTGTGTCCATCAAAGAGGAGATCCCACACTCCACTTTCACTGAATAATGTCTTTTAATATCCTTTCTGTTTTTACAGTCAGATAAAAAAAGTTAATAAATATTTATCACAAATAGCATGGATGCGCTAAAAAACAGAGACTTCTCTCTCGTTATAAATGAACCGAAACACCGGTGCGAGTCCGTGAGATGCACGTTAAACTCTAAGTGACTGTACCATTATATCGCTTGTTATGCAAATGAATGTTAACAATGTTATTACTTGTTAATTGCACACATTATTTCAAACATTGACAGCTCATATCATTATTATATACAATTTCAAGAAATAATATTAATTGATTAAAAAAAAAAATCTACTTTCTAAGATTTTAAGTTAAAAATTAATTATAATAATCAAGACAAACATATTATAATAATAATAAAAAAATAAAAATAAAAAAACAAACACTTTTCACACTTTTTCAGGACGGGTTCTGTTCAGTTCTATTGCTTGTTCTGCACCTGATCAGCCTGAATGTAGCCCACTATTTTTGAAGGCTTATTTGTTTAAGATCTTTTCTTATAGTAAATGGTATATAAGAAACTCTTACTATTTAAATATGAAGATTTATATTGTGTATTAAAGAAATTTATTTTGATGAGAATTTATATTGTGCATTTTGCGCAAACATTTTTCTAAAAAATTAACAATTATCTGCCATACGTTGTCATTTAAGTTATCATATCGAATCGAGTTAATATCAAATTGTAAACCTCATATCGTATATTGAACCGAATCATGAGACAACCACATCATCCCATCCCTACTTATGACATTTGAAGAACATCCTGGCCACTCTTTTCCATAAAATGAAAGTGAATGAGGACTGGGGCAGTCAAGCTCTGTAGCTCTGAGATGGATTAGAAAAGTCATATGGACAACAACAAAAAAAGAGAAAACTCACCATAGAAGTGGAAAGTTCATACTAATATCTGCTATAGCACTCCTTGTGGGAATGATGAGTCTGCAACAATTACTTGTGTTGTGTTTTGAACTGGGGTCTGACACATTTTGAACTGCAAAAATGCACGAAATCAAGCTTGAGCAGCTAGAAGAGCCTGCGTTCATGGACTTGGCGCACAATTTATATAAACTACTTTATGGTACTTTGTCATTTTAGAGCTTGACAGACCAGGTCTGCCTTCACTTTCATTGTTTGGAAAAGAGTGGCCCAGGGTATTCTTCAAAATGTCAAACTTTCGTGTTCTACAGGAGATAGAAAGTCATACGAACCACGTGAGGATGAGTAAAAGATGGCAGAATAAAATTTTTGGGGTGAATATTCCCTTTGGGAATGTGTTTTTCTGGTGTGTTTCTCTCTCTGGAGTGAAACACACTGCATAGGAACAAGCAGAGGGGTGAAAAGAAATGGAGAAGGTGGAGAAAAAAAAAATGGCGATCAGTTTGATTTCATGGGCTCAGGGAGAGCAGGGGAGAAGAGAGAAAGGGTGATGCATAGAGAGCAGATTAACTCCCTCTCTGTTGACTGGTTGTTTCCGTCTAAATGGTCTACCTATCTTGGTCAGATATTGGGAGCAGAAAATGCTCCCTCCCACATCTGCATAGCAGCGCCCGAGGCGGAGAACAGCTCTCCGATTGGAGCACCTCATCTCCACATGGGCGCTTTGATGTGCACTCACAAGGCAGCCCATGTCATTGCGTTTGAAAGCTCTCGTTTTCCGCGACACCGACACACAGGTTGTGTTGCTCCTGGCATTCCAGGTGCTGCCATGTGTTAATCTCAGAGGCCCAGTTCTGCATCAAGTTTCATTCTCGTACGAGCCAGCTTTGAAGAGCTGTCTGATCAACCTACTGCTTAAACTCATATCACAGGGAGACTTCGGAACTACTACTGCTTCAAATGGGTACAACTTTTACCACCTTGACTCAGTTATCTGTGGTGGCAGATGAAGAGCTATCCTCGCAAAGACATTTACACAAGAGATGTGCAAAAATATGTACTGTATATGGATACCAATTAGTTAGTCAGTTGCCTGAATAAATAGTCGACTAATCTGTCTTAAAGGAATGGTTCACCCAAAAAAGAAAATTCATAATTTACTCTTGCTTAGGCCATCCCAGATGTGACTTTCATCTGCTGAACTCAAATTAAGATTTTTTAGAAGAATTTCCCATTTCTTTTGGTCCATACAATAGAAGTGAATGGGTGCCAAATTTCTGAAGCTCCAAAAAAAAGAAAAAAAAAAAGTCAGCATTAAAGTAATCCATAAGACTCCAGTCGTTAAATCCATGTCTTCAGAAGCAAAATGATAGGTGTGGGTGAGAAACAAGTCCTTTTTTTACAATAAATTCTACTCCCTGCTCAGTCAGTCTCCACTTTTACATTTTTCTGCTCGTTTTTGATGATTCACATTCTTCATACATATCGCCCCCTAATGGGCAGGAAGAATTTCTAGCAAAAAAGGACTGAAATATCGATCTGTTTCTCATCCACACCTATCATAACACTTCTGAAGATATGGATTAAAACACGAGTCATATGGATTACTTTTATGATGCCTTTATGTGCTTTTTGAGCGTAAAATTCACTTGCATTGTATAGACCTATAGAGCTGAAATATTCTGCGAAAAATCATAATTTGTGTTCTGCAGAAGAAAGTCACACACATCTGGGATGGCATGAGTGTGATTCAATGATGAGAGAAATTTCATTTTTGTATTACATAATCAACATTTATAAGCTTGTTCGATCATAATCAGATTGTGCGGGAGCTCACCTGAGTGGCTTCCAAATGCAATGCAAAGGACCGGGGTACGAGTCTTGTTGAGCATGCCGTAAGTGACCGATTTGCTTCAGCAACTGCATTTTTTTTTTATTTATCTCATATTAGCTTTTTTTGACAATATTGGTTAGGTTTAGGGTAGGGAGATTGGTTTTGTGGATTCAAAATCTCTTATGTTCTTCATCTCACATATGCTTTTTATGACATTAAAAGTTTAGGTTAAACTAAGTTCTAGGTTGGGAGGTCTTTTTTTTTTCTTTTTTCTTTTTTATTCAATAAAACATTAACCACAAAAACCTCAGAAAATTGCACTCACTTTTAACACCAGACAGTGGACATTTCTTTCTCATCCATCTGAATGTGTACGCTAAAATTATGCAACTTTTCAGAGGGGATTTTAACATGCAAATTGTCTACCAGCTAAAGTAAAGCATGCTGTCAGCATGCTAATTAAAGCACAGTTTAAAAAAACAACAACAAAAAAACAATTTGTAAATAAAAAAATAAAAATAAAAAAAAACTCTATTGTTGTCCTTGCTAACCGACTAATCACACTAACAATCATGGCCTATGCCTAATTTACAGCAAATCCTGTAAAGCAAATAAATGTTGAGACAGCCATCCTTTCAGGCTGTATTCAGATCAAAACAAATTTTGTCGGCAACAGTAAGGTGTCAGACACTAAAGTAACGAAATCACATTTGCTTTCATTGGCAGATGCCCAAATGATTATGCACAGTCTTACCTCATCACATACAGAGGTCTGTTTTTCACAGTGATGGATGCAGTGTGTGTGTGAAAGGCTTTGCAGCCTAATGCATCCCTATATTTGGATGCAGTGCATCATCTGGAGATAATCAGAAAATTCCATGTGTCCTTTTCGATGATATATATCTAAATAACTCCTGCTCCTGAGGTCTTAAAACTGTTGATATCTGAGGCCACCTGCAAAAGTACACGAGGGTTGAAATGAAGTACTGATACCGAGCGCAGGACATGTGTTGGAGAAATCAAACTCTGTCTAGTTGGGCCGTGAGGGCAACAAGGCCATTTGAGTAGATTCCTCAGCTGTGAGAGCACCCTACTGGACCATCACGGACACAAGAGAATTTCTGTTAATACCCTTAAACAACATCACACAAATAAATATCCCACTCAGATTTGAATCACTGTGTCGTGGGAATAGGAAAGAACTCTGAGAAGGTAAAAACAATATTTCGACTGTTTCTGGAAAGTTGAAGAGTAGGCCTGCAAAACTGAAGCACTTAGATTTTAAGATAACTGACGCTCTTTTGTGCTATAAATTGGGAACATGCATCTATAAATCTTGCTGTTGTGATTGCCATATCTGATGTAAACATTGTGTATATATATATATATATATATATATATATATATATATATATATATATATATATATATATACACACACACACACACACACACACACACACACACACACACACACACACACACGTATATTTATACACACATACACAATATAAGCAATATCACACGAGCAAGAGTGCGATATGGCCCTACATCAGCACTGCTGTGATTCGGCCGCAGGCCGAGTGTCATTGGTAATCACAGCAGTGATGATTTAGGGCAATATAGCAAGATTGCGAGTACGATATTGCTTATATACAACAGTTCAATGAAAAAGTAAATTTTAAAAAATTAGGAACAAATGAGTACGGTCATAAAAAAAAAAAATAAAAAAAAAAGCATTTGTACATGGAATCTGCTGTTGCTGGTTCAGAACAAATGATGAGTCCAAGCCTCTCAAAAACATCACTTCAGAACTACTAGTGTCAAAGCTTGGGCTGTTTCGAACACGTTATTGGATAAACAAGGATGTGTGTGTATGTGTGTGTGTGTGTGAGAGAGTGAGTGAGTGTGAGAGAGAGAGAGAGAGAGAGAGAGAGAGAGAGAGAGAGAGAGAGAGAGAGATGGAGCGTGTGCGATCACCTGTTGATGATGCAGTAGTCAGTTAGTCAGCTTTCTGAAGATAATGTCATTTTGGTGAAATGAATCCTATTTTCTCAGCGAAAAAAGAGCCATTCAACTGCTCCCAATATCACGGTAGCCGGTGCGCAAGAGTGTTTCACTATAGAAACCGCAGTTTCCTCCACCATTTTGAACAGTATTTTCTCTCCAATGTGGAAACTCCGGTAAGAGGTAAGCGCCTTGAGTTTGTGTAATTAATCAGTCTGTTGTGTCTATCAGCCGTGATGAGCCTTAATGCTGAAGTTGTTAATTTAAAGCTATTTCCTAGCACACACACATATACATATATATATATATATATATATACACACACACACACACACACACACACACACATATAAATACACAAACACACACTGGCGGCCAAAAGTTTGTAATAATGTACAGATTTGCTCTTATGTAAAGAAATTGGTAATTTTATTCACCAAAGTGGCATTCAACTGATCACAATGTATAGTCAGGACATTAATAACGTGAAAAATTACTATTACAATTTGAAAAAAATTGTTCAGAACTTCTTAAACTACTTCAAAGAGTTCTCTTCAAAAAATCCTCCATGTGCAGCAAAGACAGCTTTGCAGATCCTTGACATTCCAGCTGTCAGTTTGTCCAGATACTCAGGTGACATTTCACCCCACACTTCCTGTAGCGCTTGCCATAGATGTGGCTGTCTTGTCGGGCACTTCTCATGTACCTCACAGTCTAGCTGATCCCACAAAAGCTTAATGTGGTTAAGATTCCTAACACTCTTTTCCAATTATCTGTTGTCCAATGTCTGTGCTTCTTTGCCCACTCTAAAATTTCTTTTTGTTTTTCTGTTTCAAAAGTGGCTTTTTCTTTGCAATTCTTCCCATAAGGCAGGATTTACTGACAAGCTGCTAGAGAAAGCCGTTTCTTTTATGCCATTTTTGGCCTAATATTGACCTTAAGACATGCCAGTCTATTGCATACTGTGGCAACACAGAAACAAACACAAATACAATGTTAAGCTTCATTTAACGAACCAAACAGCTTTCAGCAGTGTTTGATATAAATGGCAAGTGATTTTTTATTACCAAATTAGCAATTTAGCATGTTTACTCAAGGATAAGGTGTTGGAGTGATGGCTGCTGGAAATGGGGCCTGTCTAGATTTGATCAAATAATTTTCAAATAGTGATGGTGCTGTTTTTTACATCAGCAATGCCCTGACTATACTTTGTGATCAGTTGAATGCCACTTTGGTGAATTAAAGTACCAATTTCCTTTCGAAATAGCAAAATCTGTACATTATTCCAAACTTTTGGTCGCCAGTGTGTGTGTATGTATATATATATATATATATATATATATATATATATATATATATATCTCTCATCTTGTTGCTAATTTGGACATTTTTGACATTAAATCAATGACAATTTGACAATTAATACAATTCAAATCCCTATATGGCCAATTGTGATCATTAAACAGCAGAAGGATGTAATTTAATAAAATAAAATACAGTCTGCATGCTTTAGGATGAACGAGAGGTGCTGCTCTGCTCTCTGTCATACTTCACATACACATACACAAAAAGATCACACATGATACACATAATGCTGTGTGTTTAGTGTATGAGCGAGTATTTCAGCATTTAATTTAGAATTACATTATTGAAAACTACCACATAGGAGGAACTCAAAAGGTCCGTAAAAATAAGTTCCGCCAAAATAAAAGCTCTGTTTAACTCGATGCATGCAACTTAAGACATTACGGCAGAAAGTTTTATTATTATATAGGAAAATGTAATATTACTAAATATAACAATATTAATAACAACAATAATCATAAATGATTTAATTATTATTTATAATAATAATAATAATTATTATTATTATTATTATTATTATTATTATGTAAGAAATAATCACAAAAACAAGTGTATGCCTGAATATCAACAAACTGTGATTCAGCCATAAAAGCCTTGTCAAGCCCAGAGACAATCATGTTTTTTTCCAGTAATTTTAATTTAGTTAAGTTCTGTTGTACAGCATTTTATTTGACCATAAAAAATAAAAATTGCTCAATTAATTATAACATTTTTATCTGATTAAAGTTATGTATTTCATAAAACACTGTTTTGATGATAACTTTTAAACCATAAAACAAGGAATCCAGAATAATTAAAATGGAAAATGCAGAATTTGCAACTGCAAGATTTTAGGCAGTTCTTTCAGTGACGCCCTTTTCTGTGTGATTTCATCTGTTATGTGAGGCTATTTATTTGATGCTGAAGTATCGATTAAGTAATTAAGTATATATATACACACACAAACACACACACACACACACACACACACACACACACACACACACATATATACAGGTGCATCTCAGTAAATTAGAATGTCGTGGAAAAGTTCATTTATTTCAGTAATTCAACTCAAATTGTGAAACTCGTGTATTAAATAAATTCAATGCACACAGACTGAAGTAGTTTAAGTCTTTGGTTCTTTTAATTGTGATGATTTTGGCTCACATTTAACAAAAACCCACCAATTCACTATCTCAAAAAATTAGAATACATCATAAGACCAATAAAAAATACATTTTTAGTGAATTGTTGGCCTTCTGGAAAGTATGTTCATTTACTGTATATGTACTCAATACTTGGTAGGGGATCCTTTTGCTTTAATTACTGCCTCAATTCGGCGTGGCATGGAGGTGATCAGTTTGTGGCACTGCTGAGGTGGTATGGAAGCCCAGGTTTCTTTGACAGTGGCCTTCAGCTCATCTGCATTTTTTGGTCTCTTGTTTCTCATTTTCCTCTTGACAATACCCCATAGATTCTCTATGGGGTTCAGGTCTGGTGAGTTTGCTGGCCAGTCAAGCACACCAACACCATGGTCATTTAACCAACTTTTGGTGCTTTTGGCAGTGTGGGCAGGTGCCAAATCCTGCTGGAAAATGAAATCAGCATCTTTAAAAAGCTGGTCAGCAGAAGGAAGCTTGAAGTGCTCCACAATTTCTTGGTAAACGGGTGCAGTGACTTTGCTTTTCAAAAAGCACAATGGACCAACACCAGCAGATGACATTGCACCTCAAATCATCACAGACTGTGGAAACTTAACACTGGACTTCAAGCAACTTGGGCTATGAGCTTCTCCACCCTTCCTCCAGACTCTAGGACCTTGGTTTCCAAATGAAATACAAAACTTGCTCTCATCTGAAAAGAGGACTTTGGACCACTGGGCAACAGTCCAGTTCTTCTTCTCCTTAGCCCAGGTAAGACGCCTCTGACGTTGTCTGTGGTTCAGGAGTGGCTTAACAAGAGGAATACTGTAGCCAAATTCCTTGACATGTCTGTGTGTGGTGGCTCTTGAGGCCTTGACCCCAGCCTCAGTCCATTCCTTGTGAAGTTCACCCAAATTCTTGAATCGATTTTGCTGGACAATCATAAGGCTGCGGTTCTCTCGGTTGGTTGTGCATCTTTTTCTTCAACACTTTTTCCTTCCACTCAACTTTCTGTTAACATGCTTGGATACAGCACTCTGTGAACAGCCAGCTTCTTTGGTAATGAATGTTTGTGGCTTACCCTCCTTGTGAAGGGTGTCAATGATTGTCTTCTGCACAACTGTCAGATCAGCAGTCTTCCCCATGATTGTGTAGCCTAGTGAACCAAACTGAGAGACTATTTTGAAGGCTCAGGAAACCTTTGCAGGTGTTTTGAGTTGATTAGCTGATTGGCATGTCACCATATTCTAATTTTTTGAGAGAGTGAATTGGTGGGTTTTTGTTAAATGTGAGCCAAAATCATCACAATTAAAAGAACCAAAGACTTAAACTACTTCAGTCTGTGTGCACTGAATTTATTTAATACACGAGTTTCACAGTTTGAGTTGAATTACTGAAATAAATGAACTTTTCCACGACATTCTAATTTATTGAGATGCACCTGTATGTATATACACAGTTGAAGTCAGAAGTTTACATACACTTTGGTTGAAGTCATTAAAACTCATTTTTTAACCACTCCACATTTCATATTAGCAAACTATAGTTTTGGCAAGTCGTTTAGGACATCTACTTTGTGCATGACATGAGTAATTTTTCCAACAATTATTTACAGACAGATTGTTTCACATTTAATTGACTATATCACAATTCTAGTGGGTCAGAAGTTTACATATACTAAGGGTACGTTTACACGACAACGATGTACTAAAAACTGAAAAGTTTTCCTTTGCGTTTTTGAAAAGTTTCGCATACAGACGACAACGTTTTCAAAACGATCCCCATTCACACGGATCCGTGAAAACGACTAAAAAGGCTATATTATGCATGCCAGGCCAGTAGTTGGCGATGTCACTTTGTAAAGAAACACTATGCACCTGCGCACATAAGCATTCTTCCACAGAGCAGCGAATACAAAAAACGAAGATGGCCAAAGCAGAGCAATTTTGTCTGGATGGACAATGAGGTTGCTTTATTACTACAATTACTTTGCTGGAGAAGCATCAATAAACTCAAAATCTTGAGCAGCACAAACACAGTCCTGTAGTCCGCCATTGTAGTTTTGAATGTCTCGCGCATTGTTTTGAAGTACTCGCGCGCATGCCTATCGACTAAACACGTAATACGCGTGTGCATGACGTCATCATTTTCACAAATTTGTACGTTTGTGTATGTTTACATGGAGACGATAACGGCATCGTTTTCAAAAACGTGTACTTTGAAACCCGTTTCAGGCCCCAAAATGCCGTTGTCGAAAAAAAATTGTGGACCTCCACAGGTCTCGTTCATCCTTGGAGCAATGTCCAAATGCCTGAAGGTACCACGTTCATCTTTACAAACAATAGTACGCAAATATAAACACCATGGGACCACACAGCCATCATAACGCTCAGGAAGGAGACGCATTCTTAATACAAGTCTGGTTCATCCTTGGGAGCAATTTCCAAACGTCTGAAGGTACCACGTTCAGGAAGGAGACACATTCTTTCTCCTAGAGATTAACGTACGAAAGGTGCAAATCAATCCCAAAACAACAGCAAAGGACCTTGTGAAGATGCTGGAGGAAACAGGTAGACAAGTATCTATATCCACAGTAAAACAAGTCCTATGTCTTCATAACCTAGAAGGCTACTCAGCAAGGAAGTAGCCACTGCTCCAAAACAGTCATAAAAAAAGCCAGACTACAGTTTGCAAGTGCACATAGGGACAAATATCTTACTTTTTGGAGAAATTTCCTCTGGTCTGATGAAACAAAAATTTAACTTTTTGGCCATAATGATCATTGTTATGTTTGGAGGAAAAAGGGTGAGGCTTGCAAGCCAAAGAATACCATCCCAACCGTGAACCATGGGGGTGGCAGCATCATGTTGTGGGGGTGCTTTGCTGCAGGATGGACTGGTACACTTCACAAAATAAATGGCATCATGAGGAAGGAAAATGATGTGGCTATATTGAAGCAACATCTCATGACATTAGCCAGGAAGTTAAAGCTCGGTCACAAATGGGTCTTCCAAATGGACAATGACCCCAAGCATACCTCCAAAGTTGTGGGAAAATGGCTTAAGGACAACAAAGTCAAGGTATTGTAATGGCCATCACAAAGCCCTGAATCTGATAGAACATTTGTAGGCAGAACTGAAAAATCATGTGCGAGCAAGAAGGCCTACAAACCTGACTCAGTTACACCAGTTCTGTCTGGAGGAATGGGCCAAACTTATTGTGAGAAGCTTGTGGAAAGCTACCCAAAACGTCTGACCCAAGTTAAACAATTTAAAGGCAATGCTACCAAATATTAACAAAGTGTATGTAAACTTCTGACCCACTGGGAATGTGATGAAAGAAATAAAAGCTGAAATAAATCATTCTCTCTACTATTATTCTGTCATTTCACATTCTTAAAATAGTGATCCTAACTGACCTAAGACAGGGAATGTTTTCTATGATTAAATGTCAAGAACTGTGAAAAACTGGTTTAAATGTATTTGGCTAAGTTGTATGTAAACTAGAGAACAGAGATGTACAAATACAGTATGTACATATATGTCATCCTCTTTGGCTAATGCATTGTGTCTTGTTGTTTCAACGTCTATTCATTAACATAGGCTGTTATAATGTAGTCTGTTACAATAGGTACAAAGAGGGCATAAATCAAAATATACTGCATAATATTTTGTCATTATGTGAAGACTCGCTGGTCAATTCAGTGAAACAATGCTCAGAACGTGCGTCTCTGTTCTTCCTTCAGGTTACCGTAATAAGCTTAGTAAGTGCACACCACTGTTCCTGAACCATGTATCTGCAAAACGCGGTTTCCGTGACACCATAATCATCGTGTTTTTAAAACGCATTAAGTTGAAAATAGTTTTGAAGACCCTGCGTCCTGTTACATTCAGCTGTGCTCCATCTAGATGTTTGAAAGAAAAATTTCGCCTTGTGTGTGCACAAGCTTCTCCAGAGTGTAGAGCTCTGTCTTTGCCCCGGCCAAACATCATGCTGCACTCTGTTGGAGTTTGTTGCTGTGATGATTCATGCTTCCTCCCATTTAACTTCAGCTCTGATTTCGCTGAGATGCAGGTGTCAAGCAAACATGTCGACACTGAAGGAGATTTACAGGTCAATGATAAACCTTCACCTTTATACAATAACAAGTCAAAGTTTCTACATTACATGACAATAAAACCTGTTTAGCAATGTGTGCAGAGACAGATGTTCAAAACACGGTGGATTAAACGTTCTTTTGTTTATCGTAAACCTGTAGAACAAATGTTAGCATTGCAGCATCATTTATCAGTTTGGTTGCAATGAGACGTATCAGTTGACAATCAAGGTACCGCTGAAAATGACAACGTAATCAATCTAAAAATTAAAAATAAGGCCCATCTTTGATACGTAGTGTATAGCTGTCAGGTAGTTGTCACTGAATTTCGAATTCAGTGAAGAGTCACATCAAGCATTTTCATTTTCGATCATCGTTTTCATGATCAAACATTGCTGTCACTTCCATGTACTCAGGTACTCGAGTACTCGTTCCCATCCCTAATTCATTTAAAGCATTTAAGCATGCAGATGATTCAAGATTTAGAATTCAAGAAATACAGTATCCAGCTTTTCTCCATATATTTTTGTCTGCCTTGTGCATCAACGTTTTTCGTTTGTGTGGGAGCATCATCAGAAAATCAACTTAAAAATCAGCTTAGAGGGAACACTGGATATAACATTCTGACTTTTTGACCATTAGACCTCTGAGTAACTCTGCAAACCAGGGGTCATATTTAAACATGTTAGCACTATCTTTATATTTAAAGCTGATCCACTTCATACCCCAGAGGACATACAGCTCCACCTGTTTCAGGGCTCCAGACTAAAATAATGACTTGGGAGCCATTGGCTCCTAAACTGAAACATAAAGGAGCCAAATGGCTGTGTTTAGTCGCCAAATCACAGAATTGCTCAATTTAGATTGCTGTTCAGAAACAAGATAGACAGCCGAAGAAAAGGAAGACAGCTGATAACCCATTAATCGGAGGTTTAATAAACAGAATATATTGTTGAGAAGATACGCTTGCATTCCCTTTTGTCTCAAATGTTCACACACCTTTCATAATTTATACAAATATAAGAGATAAGATAAAATATTTGTATTTAGTACTGCCCTTCAGAATCTACATTACATATATTTACATATAGTATGCATATAGTAGTGTATTGCCTTCTTCAGCATCAATGAATGTTTGCACCTTGTGTAATAGTTGTGTACAAGTCCTCAATTGTCCTGTGTGTCAAAAGCTCTCTCTCTCTCTCTCTCATATATATATATATATATATATATATATATATATATATATATATATATATATATATATATATATATATATATATATATATATATATATATACACACACACACACACACACATACATACACATACATACATACATACACACACACACACACACACACACACACACAACAAAAAAAAAAAAATTAATATTGCCTTAGTCTTTCTTTACGGATACCGGATGGCCCAGACACAGAGACTACAAGAGTGTAAACTGAAAGAAATTCCAGATGCAGTTTATTGTGCTACTCCAATCCCAATCAATAATTACCAGAAGAAAAAAAAAAAAGTGGTACACAATACGGGACTTTTAATTATAAAGAAGCCCAAAATACACTTGGGACTCTTATTTTGAAATGTCTGCACTCCCAGATCTGAATCTGATTCAAACTGCTAACCTGAGCTCAAACCCTCAGTTCTTTTCTGGTGATTCATGAAAAAGACCCGGTTCAAAAGAGTCATTTGTTCACGACTTTCTCGTGCTGGATTTGTTGTTGTGTGCGGTGAAGCAAGCTCATCAGAAACAGAACGGTTGAAAAGCGGCTCGAGACACAATGTGGTGCGCGCTCTAAAGATGTATTCAATAACTCACAAGTTGATATCTGACGAAACCGCATTTGAACACACACAACCTGACTGTCACCAATGGCGACTAGATTGTCGCAATCAATAATTTTTGGTTGCAGTCTGGAGCCCTGTGTTTGCCTGTGAAATCGGTGCATGTTGCATAAATAATGGCTGCAGGTTTGAGCACCAACCTGTGCGACCTTCACAGAGTTCTGCGTAGCACCTCCAGCATGGTATTCAACCTTGAATTTCTTGACAATCTCTTCAAACCTAGAGCACATTAGAGAAAAAATAAAAAGAGGTTACATATTGTACATGGTAAAGGAAGAAAATCTTTTAAAGATCGGAATTTATCGGGTCTCTTGATAAATTGCACCATTTGGTGGCTGTCTAATGAATTGCACCCAACAACCCCATTACACCACTGTAGATTCAACAAGCAACAAAAGGTGTTCACAAGTAAATGTACTTATTGTATTGTCTGCAAAATCAATTTAAATCGCTCAATTTTCTAATGTATCAGCCATTTATTTGCAAGTGAGAAATGTGTAGCATTTCAACCTTAAAAGACAGACATACCGGTAGTCCAAAACAAAGATAAATACATTTGCGACCACATACATTGAAAAACAACTTTGCATAAATATAAATGGCATATAAATATTCATGAAAATAATAATGATCATAAAATATTCATTAACAAATTTTGCATGTTTTTGTTAGTTGAAGTTAGGTTAATATTGTGTCAATAAGCAGAAACAAAACAAGCTTTATGCACAGAATAGAATAGGCATAAAAAGGTGGGATTTTTGTTGAAAGACAGCAACATAAGAAGTTTCATTTAACACGGCCCTTGTCCGGAGTGTAATCGCAAGTTCACAATATTACTCGGTGGAGATGCATCGAGAACAGGAAACCACAGACAATGTAAACAGGAAATGGAGGACTTGAAGCCTTGTGCCGCAGGGCAGTGAGCCTTCTGAGAATGTGTGTGTACTGTACTTCTGCACGAATCTCTCAGCATGTAGAGACATGTGCATGCACACACACAAACACAAAAAAGACCCACATAAAGGCAACAAACGACCTGCCTGATGTCTGGACATTGTTACAGAGGAAAGCATCCACCACAGACCTGTGTGTGCAACAGATTTAACCAGCATTAAAATAGTGTCACTAAAGGACACAACCTCCCGTGGCCTATACGGTGTATACACAAGCACAAAAACCAGACCATGTGCAAACAATAACACAGACATTTTGGTGCAAGCTCCTTTTCACACAGCATTGATGTTTGAGACTGATGTCTACTAAGAGATAAACCTCTCAAGCATAAATACATAACACACTCAAATATGCACATTAAAAACTAAAGATGTGAGGTAGGAGAAATAGTCATCTAGTACTCAGGAGCTGACTGACATGCTGAAATAATGTCAAATTCGATTACACTGATTGTAAATGATATTTTCATGTAGCAAACGTATGGGCAGCTGTTTCTAAGGGAAGAGAAATCTACTAGTCTCCAAAATGTACATTGTAAGTGAAAATTGTAGATATTAATGTACAAGCAAAATAAGAATAAACACTGCAAGTAATGTACATCTTTCCAAAACTTTTGGCTTTTAAATTAACATAGCCTACAAAACAAATGCACCAACACAGAGGAGAAGATGACAACATATCTCCAAATTTGGTATGAGGAGTTTATAAAAAAAAAAAAACTTAGCAACTCCATGCCAATTGAACAAAACAATGCAAAAATAAACATTTCACAATGAACATTAGTCTGAGATATGATTCAAACACTAAAAGTGGTTCTCTTTCTAACTTTTGTTCCGTATCTCACTATGTGTAATGCCTCGGGCGTGGCCAATCCTGGAAGCACAATAACACCCAGTCTGTCAGTTGACAGACCAAATCACAGCAGTGATGGAGACCCACCTCCCTATATAAACCACTGTCTATTTTCTGCTGCATTTACACTATTTTCTCTGGGTGGCGTGAACCAGCGCGTCGAGGCAGGTTTAGTTTTTCCTGCTGAATTTTCTAGCGGTTATAGCTAGAAAAATCCAGCCTACCTCTACGGCAAGAGGATTACCCCAGAATAAATTGGCATGTTGTGGTGAACTGCTGTGTTCTTGAGTTCGCGTTCTGTTATGGCAAATGCGAGCTCGCCAAGCGGCGGAGCGAAGAGGAAGGATGCCTCCTGTCCATGCTTGTGGATCTATGATCTTGCCGAAGGATTTCCACCCGCTATGTGTCACCTGTCTGGGGGTCAGGCATGCTCAGGCCACACTCATTAATCCCGAGTGTTGCCCGCATTGTTCCTGTTACGTACGGAGAGATTTGGAAAGGAGGGTACGGGTTGCAGCGTCAAATAATGAAAATCCCTATTTTTTTCTGCCATCAGCAGAGAAAGACCTCCCACTCCAGCAGCAAGGACAGCGCAGCTGGGGCGATCTCATGGATGAAGTCTCCCCCGAGCTTCCTCCCCTCTTTGAATCAGCCCCTTTGCTGGGGAAAGGGAAGAGGAGGAGGATGATGACGCTGATGATCGTCTTTTGGAGGATGATGGCGAAGAGGATGAAGATGATGCCATTCTCCCCGCTTTTCCTCCTTCCCGGCTGGGTAGCGCGATGGATGCATCCCCCTCTCCTATCCAAGGAGAGCTGGCCCTTATTGAGATTTGTAGGAGCACGGCAGCCAAGCTCTCCATCGACTGGCCATTACAGCATACTGGTCAGGGTACAGAGAGGGATCTGTACGACAGCAAATGGCTGCCATCTCGTGCTGCCCCCGGTAAAGCCATTTATTCCAGCCATACCCTGCATCTCGGAGATGCTACGGTTTTGGGACAAGCCTTTTTTGCTCAGAGTGCCTGTTAAATGTTACTCTATGCTGGATTTGCACGAAATGGAGGATCTGGGGATGTCCAGCCCCCGAATCACCTTCACCCCGATCGTTGGGTGTTTTTTTTTTCATCTGCTTCCGCTTCATTGTCGGGACGGACAGAGAGAATGTCGGCCTCCATTTGCCAAAAGATCTACCAATCTTCAGCCCTAGCTGTAAGGGCTCTTAATGCCACCTCGCTCCTCACAGCATATCAGACAGAGGAGATGGGCCGACAAATTGATATGGGGGTGCCGGATGTGGCGTTGTGGGAAGAGATCTGCTTTATTGCGGATCTCAACCCATGTACGTCAAGATGGGCTGTCCAGAGCTGCGGCCACAGCATGGGTCTCGCTGTTGTGGGCAAATGGGCTATTTGGCTAGGTCTGTCTGGCCTGTCTGAGAGGGAGAATACGGATTTCATCGATGCCCCAGTGGATCTGAAAGCCCTTTTCGGGGCTAAGGTGTCCACAATGCGGCAGCAGTGTGATTTGAGGAAAAAGGATGGGGAAGTGTTCGAGACCTGCCTTCCCCCGAAAATCCACTGCTCGCCCCCCGAAGCAGTCACATTCCGGGTTCACAACCCATTTTAGAGGTGGACAATCTGGTTTTAGAACCCATACCAGGCCTCCCCCACTGCCCCAGCAGTCAGGGTAGGGAGGGGCATAGCCGAAACAGCCGAGAAGCAAGGCTTCTTTCGCGGTGGCCAAACATCGTCCATCTAACCCTCAGGGGAACAAGTAGAGACGAGTGACCTAACTAGTGTCCTGGTTCGGGACATGGAGTGGAGGACAGCCGTCAGGGCTTTTACTCCAGGTATTTCGTCATCCCCAAGAGAGGAGGTGGTCACCGTCCCATTCTGGATTTGCGAAACCTCAAATACCTCAGAAGGTACAAGTTAAAAACGCTCATGCTCAAAACACTCTCCGTTTATTCGTCCCAGAGACTGGTTTACGTCAGTCAATCTGAAGGACGCGTATTTTCATGTGGGCATCTACCCATCAACCAGAAAATTCCTAAGATTTGCCTGTTAGGGAATAGCTTATGAATTTTTGACAGTGCCTTTTGCACTTTCATTGGCATCTAGAGTATTCAGCAAGTGTGTGGAGGCAGCGCTAACGCCACTGAGGTTAACAGGTCTCAGGGTGTCTGCTTATCTAGACGATCTACTGCTGTGCGCGCTGCCACGGCAGCAAGCAGAGATAGATACGAGAATGCTGGTGTGTCATTTAGCAAATCTGGGATTCAAAATGAATGAGACAAAGTGGTGTCTGATGCCCTCAAAGGAAATAATTTCTCTGGGTCTCAGATTGAACTCCAATCAATATCGAGCGTTTCTGTCAGAGGAACGCATCGGATCAAGTTACGGTTGTTTGTCCCTTTTTCAGAAAGAGAAAAAAAGGCTCATTCAGGTTGTGTCTACGCCTATTGGGTCTGATGGCCTCAACGGTGTCAGTCATTCCTTAAAGACTACTGCAAATGAGAGAGTTTCTGCATTGGATTGCAGCACCGCATATGTGTCCTTGCTGTCACTTAAATCGCAGTTTAAGAGTGACATCAGAGGGACATCAGAGGGAATCTCGCTCTCACTGGAGAATACCTGCTTTCCTTCATGGGGGAACCCCTTTGGGGGCGGTCTCTCTGAGGAAAATGGTGATGACAGACACATCTCTCACAGGTTGGGGTGCGGTTTGTGAAGGCAGAATTGTGAATGGGATTTGGCCCACGTCACTACAGAATGTGCAAATCAAATTTCTGGAGTTACTGACAGTGTTTCTAGGCCACAATGTCCTAGTCAGTTTAGACAACACGACAACAGTGGCATATGTAATCAGCAGCTACACAGCCTGGCACAAAACTGATTGTGTGGAGCGGTGCATGCTTTCATTTCGGGTGACGCATGTTCCAGAAGCGATGAATACGGGGGCGGATCTCCTGTCCAGAGGAAATCCTCTTTACGGAGAATGTAGACTTCACCCTCAGAGAGAGTCAGCTGTGGGAGAGATACGGGCGAGCTGCCGTAGATCTCTTCGTGATGCACAAAAACGCTCATTGCCCTCTGTTCATCTCTCTGGCGAGAGACGGTGCGCCTATGGGTGTGGATGCTCTAGTGCATCCTTGGTCAAACGCGTTACTTTACGCATTTCCTCCACCGAGTCTGATCAGTCAAACTTTAAAAAGAATAAGAGAACGTGGTCACTCAGTCATACTGATTGCCCTGAAATGGCTGGCGGAGTTAATTCAACTTTTGTGTGCCCAGCCTTGGCAGCTCCCGCTGCGCAGGAATCTCCTGTCGCAAGCGCGGGGGAAATACTGTATTTCACCCCGCCCCAGACCGAGTAGCTCTTTGGACCTGGCCCGTGAGGCTAAATTTGAGTGTCACAGGTTTACCCCCCCAGGGTGAGTGAAACGATTCAGAGAGTGAGAGCTGCTTCAATGCGCTCTGCGTATGATTGGAAATGGGATGTGTTTGAGCAGTGGTATGCGCACAGACACTTTGTTTCATTTTAATGCTCAGTGGCAGATGTTGTGTTTTCTCCAGGAACTTTTAGATATAGGCAGGACCTTTTCTACCATCAAGGTTTATCTTGCTACCATAACGGCTTGTCAGGTGGGAAATGACTCAAATACAATGGGTCAACACCTACTTGTTTACAGGTTTATGAGGGGAGCAAAACGTTTGAACAGGGTGTCAAAACCACTGGTTCCATCGTGGGATCTGTCCGTGGTCCTGAACGCGCAATCTCAGACTCCCTTTGAGCCAGTTGAAAGTATAGAATTAAAGCTCCTTTCGCTAAGTGGGTTAGTGAACTACATGCTTAGTCAGTTCATCACTCCTGTATGTGGTTTGCGGTGGATTTATCGAGAGCGTCTCTTAAAACAAATCCAGCCTTTGTGCCTAAAGTGAACAACTCTATGCTCGGCTGTAAGCCGGTGGATTTACTAATTTTTCACCTGCCGCCTTTTTCCTTGCCAGAGGATGAGTGGTTTCACTGTTTGTGTCCAGTTTGTACGTGGAAAGAACGAAGGCATTGAGCAAGAGTAATCAGTTTTTTGTTTCTTGGGCTGATTCTTGTAAGGGCAGACCCATATCACGACAGCGCCCATCTCATTGGGTAGTAGAGACTATTATAATAGTCTGGGGCTAAGACCTCCAGAGGGCTTGAGAGCTCATTCTACCAGAGGCATGGCTACCTCATGGGTGCTGTTTAAAGGCATTTCGTTCAAGGACGCCTCACACTTTTGTCCGATTTTATAGACTGGATGTCACTGAGCTGTCATTGGCTCATTCAGTCCTTGGTGTGGGTGGTCAATCTGCCAATGTGCAAGAATAAAAAAAATTACACATACAAATCAACATTAACACAGTGAAGCACAAGTGTGTTATTTTGGCATACACCCCCCTAATTCTAGCACCTGAGCACAACGCCGAACTGATGTGGAGCGTGAAAATCAGAGTGCCTGTCTGTGCACTCGTCAACATCTCCACAACTGAAAAATTGTGTGCAATACCGAATTTCAGGCCCTAGAACAGTTAATCACTATGTTCAGAACTGTTCGTTCTGATGGTGGAAAAGTGGCTCTGGACTCTAGATAAGGCTTTGGTCCTTTCTTCAGTTTAATACTTTTTGATTAGGGGTTTGTTAAAATCAATGTGTTAGGGGTTTGTTAGAATCAAAGTATACTATGAGCAATAGTGATGCATGCCTCAACAAGCATCACTAATAATTAAAATTTACATTTATGCAGTTGACGGACACTTTTATCCAAAGCGACTTACCGTGCATTCAAGATATAAATTTTTATCAGTTTGTGTTCCCTGGGAATTACAGTCAACCAACAAAACAATGCAAGTATTTTTATCTGGCTTTAATCATTAATTGGTATATTTATTTTCACACATAAACTGGAAGGCTATAGAGCAGGCAGCCGGGTGCCTAGGCATGGCAATGCCCCATGATAAATTACTAGGAAAATGTACTCGCACCTCATACCATATAAGCGACAATTGTGTTCCCATGGATTTTGAGATAGGAAATGACGACACTGATGTACTAGTCCTACAGAGACATTTGCGCACCGAACACACAGCACACAGTGACTCATGAAATGCTTATCATGATCCATTAGCAGAGAGTGGCCCTTGGGCACAGAACGAGCCACCCCTGGCTCCCAGCATTTCCTCTGGGAGGAGGGTCAGCTCTCCCTCTGATCTGTCACTCCTCTTGTGACACTGTCAGAGGGGAAAAAGCCTGTCAAGCAACACTTCATATTCAGCCAAGGAGCAGGAAGGAACAGCAGGGGGCGGGGGGTGCTTTATATAACTACACATTTAAATACTTCCTTTAGCAACAGGAGCTCTGCTCTCTTGGCAACAAAAGGCTCAGGCTGGAGATGGCTGGCATTTTGCGGCTGTTCAAGATGCTGCCCTACAACAAATCCGCCGCTTTCTCACTCCAGCTCGTCTTCAGCCCTTTGAAGCTTTTGTAAACAGTGGAGTGACACCTTCTGAGAGCATAATCACTTGCGTCTTCCTCGTGGGTGCTTGTGTGTTTGTGTGAGATGCCTCCGAAGCCTTTAAGGCATGAAAACACAAGGGACAAATATTGTTAACTTGTCGAATATCGCAGACATTTGCAAGATTGTTGTTGTTGTAATCTCTGCCTACTATTTTCATTAAAATTCTTCTTTAATCCTGACAACCTATAATCATTAGAAAAGTGTAAGACTCCAGCTTCGAGATTTGAACACTTTATGGCACAATGGTTTAAAAGTATTTTTTTTAATAAGTGTCAGGAGTAAATGTCAAACATGCCAAATCAAAATGGGAGATATTGACATTTGGAATATTTTGTGCATTTAAAACAGTAAGATTTAAGACCCCTTGGTATAAAAAATTAAGATTTTTGGCTTTTAATCCATGTATATTACCTTAGCTTTGAAGCAATCTATCTGCTGGTGTACTCCTAAAAGTTGACTTTTCAAAGATATATACATTTTTATTTTACAGTTTCTCGCTTGCAGCTCATCTTGCACTACACAGATTTTTGTCCAATCAAATGTTCTCTAAAATGAGAAGGTCCCTCCCCCTAAAAGCCCATGCACACTTCCTTCAATATCGAAGAACGAATGGGTGTGATGTCATTTAGAACAAAATCTGGCCAAAATAAAGTTGCTTTTGCATTCATTTGGATGGTTTGTAACAGCTCAGTGGGGGAGAACTTTCAGGAAAACTTCTTACTAGCTGCTAAACACCATCTTACTGCCACTGGTCCACGACAACAGTAGGTGTGACCTGGAGCTCCACCTACTTTGAGGTCGACTTACTGCCATTCAGTCAGTTAAGATCAGTCAACATGAACACAGCAGGGTGCAGTTATTAGGAGCTGGTGCAAAAATATTTTCCAAACATACTTCATGTGATTTGTTTAATTAGTCTACAAAAGCAATCACACTGCTTCAAACAACTACCTTTAGTAAGATATGCCTCATCATTTTATTCACAAATCTTTGCAGCAGTATCAGTGTCACTATAAGTTACAATAACAGAGTGTAACTGGTGTATATTATGCGTGTTAGTGCATTAGCTTTGTGAATTCAGAATGTAAACAAGATTAAATTACACATTTTCCACTGCATATTTATTACTTTAAATCATCATAGAGTGGTTAAAATTAAAGCTTCTTTTACTGATCTGAATTCCATTCATAGTGAATTCTATTCAAAGAATGACGCAATGAAGTTATTGATAACACACTTTGTCACATTAAAATGAAAAAAATTAATAAATCATCATTTACTTACCCTCATGTTGTTCCAAATCCATATGCCTTTTTTTCAGTGGCAGAATGTTAGACAGGCAATGACAGCCTCAGTCACCAATCACTTACGGTCCATATTTTTTTTAATACAATGAAAGTGAATGGTGACTGAGACTGAACATTCAGCCTAAATTGACAGAATTTTCATTTATGAATGCAATATCCTTAATGTTTTACATGTAGGGCTCCATTTTTGTAAGCAAAGACCTTGCGCTCCGTTTAGTGTCTGACCGATTTATCAGTTGGCCGATATTAGCCTTTCACAGATATATCGTATCGGCATATATGTTTTCCGATATGCGCAGATATTAAAAACTTTTTTTTTCAGAACATATAATGCAGAAAACAATGCTTGGGTGATTTAGAATTGGTGTCATTGCGTAGTTTGTCCAGCAGAGCGCGCTCCGACTTAATTGTTTACAGAGCTGAGCTAACGGTGGTTCCACAGACAGGGCGGAGTTAAGCGGTGTGGTGTTAAAGCGGTGTCTTCTCAGTAAGTTGCTA
The DNA here is from genome assembly GCF_019703515.2 of Myxocyprinus asiaticus. NCBI lineage: Eukaryota > Metazoa > Chordata > Actinopteri > Cypriniformes > Catostomidae > Myxocyprinus > Myxocyprinus asiaticus. The sequence continues at coordinate 25,497,108 of NC_059366.1, forward strand.
ACTAGTTCGTGAAATACATACTGGAAAGTTAAGAAACAATGGCTCCATTTTACCTTTTCAGTATAACTAATATAACGTTAACCTTGTCCCTGACAACCATGTCACTCATGTTTATCACATCTGTTTGCTGTTAGCCAGGTATAGTTTGTCAGTGCAGTCAGTAACATAGCAGATTGAAAGGTTAACATCAGAGCATCTATTTGCAGCTCAGCAGACAATGGTGCGGTGGTGGATTGTGTCTATTGAGTGTTGATTTCACGCTATGTTATTACCTAGTTGGTGAGACACAATGCTGGAAAGCAAATAAACAATGTCCATCTTTTACTCTCTGTGACAACGAGCTTATAGCTAACTAGCTAACCACATAGCTACTTTCATTGCTTGTCAGCCGAGTGGAAGCTAATGTGTAAACATGTATTCACCAAACTGTTTTGTTCAGGATTCACAGACTGGTACCCCCTTCAACTGAACAATTCCAGTCATTGCATTTACAAAATGTAATATTTAAAAGTCTGGTTTTCCACCGGAATACGTCTTGACTTGGCAGCAGCGAACCTTGAGTTATTGTTTGTGACTGTTTTGTTATGCATTAACAGTGAAATATTGCTGATGATGTTTTGATAAGCAATAAAACTACTTTAGTACAATTTAGAGGTACTTGTACTTTGAGTATTACCATGTCATTTTCTATTACTTTATACTTCCACTCCACTACATTTCAGAGGGACATATTGTACTTTTTCCAATGTAGACAATGTATAATAATAATAAATGTCAAATATACTTTGATAAAAATTTATAAGAAAACAGCCTTCCGAGTACCTTTTTATAGTCATATCGGTGCAAAATCGGTGAAAAATCCACATAGAAAAGGTCTGTTTTCATTCCAGCTCAAAAATTAACTATATCGGCCACCATATTGGTAATTGTTGAATTTCCCCCCTCTAAAATCGGTATCGGTCTCAAAAATATTGGTCAGGCTCTAGCTATGTTTAATCAAATTTCCATGAGAGCGTAAATTCTAAGTGCAATTTTTGTGCAACTGCAAAGCACAAGTCGGCGTGGGTAGGTGCGCAAACTGTGGAAATAGGTAATTGCACCAAGATGTTACAAAAGCGGTCTGTTTTCAGCGCAAAGTGTCTGAATATTCACAAACAGTATGTCATTGCTCAGCTGTTTTTAATTTCTTTTCGGCTTTGTGTGAGGAACTTCCCTGAGAGTGAGCTGGGGCCTTTATACTACTTGCAACTGACTAGCAAGTAGCAAATGTTTGTTCATGGACACATCCTTGGACATGTCCCATTCAAACTTCCTGTTTCAAAAGGAAATGTGTCAAAGGACAGAAAACTGCACTCATCAAGCATGAATATTGTAATCATTCAACAGAACATAAACAAATGAAGATTTGTTCAACAGTTAAAATCTTATTTAAATCTGCAAACAAAGTTCACTGAAGTTTACATAAGCTTGCTGTCCATTTATAAACCTCTTGATATCAGAACAATTAAAGCAGTTTTCCAACATCCCCATGCCGTCTGGGTCACAGCTGATTCCAGTGGGCGACAGCGCCCCCTGTCTGGAGCACAGGACCCCAATGAGAGTGTAGCGTGGGAACAATATACACACTTCCTCAGCCTAGAATTTTTTTTTTCTAACCATTCTGACCACAGTGCGTGGGACTGAGCTAAGCAAGTCAAACCACGACCATACGCACACACAAACACATTAGCCTTTTACACACATACAAAAACCTCTTGAACTTTGTGCCCAGTGCTCCACTGGAGAACACTTCTTATTTAGAGCCTGAAATGGGTCAGGAGCAGAACTCTGGATGGGAAAGCTGCCACACCACCTTAGTGTAGGGTTACAGAATAGGGCTGAAGACCAAAACACACACCCACACACCACATTCACCCCTCCAAGAAAGACTGCATACATATGCCATGTTCGGAATAGCATACTACCACACTTCACTTACTATTACTGTGCAGTATGTAGTATGTATGCTGTGAACAGTGTGCAAATTTACTGTATGCATTGAGGAGCTCAACTTGAACTTCCATTTCCAATCTGAGGGATGAACTGGAAATAATATAATCTGCAATTTAACACCATTCTTGACTCATTATTTGAACAAACTGCCAATTGTAAAGCCATTTTTACATAAAATATGTAAAAATTGTTGTGTTGCTAATTTGAATCCTCGAATTAAATTTGCGACATGAGGTCATGTGACCAATATAGTGAGGTCATGTGATAAAGCACACTGTTTGAAATGTTTACAGGAGGAATTTTAACTGTGTCTCAATATTTTTAAAAAATAGTAGGCAGTGTACATTGCATACGGCACAGTTTTCAGTATGCTATATTCTGTATTCCATTCCATATACTGAAACCCCCCCCAAAAAAGAACAATAAAACAAGGAATGTGTGTGAACATTATTGATTAAAAGGCAATATTCTGAACTGTTTATTTCTCAACTCAGCAAAGAAAAAAAAAAAACAATCCACCTCCCAGCAGGAAGCAACACCACCAATGCTCAGTATTGACAGCAGTTTTATTTACTGTACAGTTGCTTGACTGGAAGCAGCTGATGCGGCTACAAAAGGCAATTCATACAAACAAACAGTGATCCTGCAGAGAGAGGCAGGGATTGCTCATCAATTGCCAAAGGCAAACACTACTCTATACACTGCCTTGTGTCTGGGCACAAAAATAACAAAAAAAAAGCAGTTAGATTGTGGAAAACACAATCAACTGGGCGGCAGTGGAGTTGTGGCAAAGGGAGTAAGTGGTACAGCGGGAGATGGTGTGGATCAGTGAACAGTTTAGATGCAGTTGTTGCACCTCGAGAAGATTTATATTAAAGCACCACAAGGTACTTAATATAAAAACAAGCTCAGCTGAAGTAGTAATAAAAATCCAAGATCCAACTATATTGTTCTTTTATTATATGCACAAATCTTTACAATGCTCATATATGAGACCAAATTCCATGCTAAATGCGACTAAAAATGTGTTATTAGCCTGGCTGGCAAATGTTCAGGTTTCAGAGTATAGTGGAGAAGAAGTTCAGCATCCTTTCACTGCGTGTTGAGTTAAAGCTTGATTTGACTTGTTCCGTGTGTCCAAGACAAGATTTGTGCAATCCATCTGTCATTTAAAAATGTCTCTTTTAATATCCTTTCTGTTCTTTACAGTCAACTGTTGATCAAAAACAACAAAAAAGGAAACATTTAATCACAAATAGCATGGATGAGTCAAAGAAGCTATTAAAGTCTTCTCTCGTTAATATGCGCTTATTTTCTTAGAGACAGTTCCAATTTTTAGCACGTGTTCTACAAATTAAATGTAAATACTTCTAAACAGTAAAAATTATGCATTAAACAATAAACATAACAAAATATAATATATACAATTTAATATATTTATTGATGGAATACATGGGGGGTTTGAACATTTTTAAAAACTGAAATGTGACCAAAATTATGAAAAACAAATAAAACTATAATTTGTAAAATTAAATGGGCCTATTTCCATAATAGCATTAGCTGGAGGAGAATTTCTTTCATACGCAAGGCTCAACGCTAAGGATTTTTTCTACTGACCCGGTCGTTTTTTTTTTTTTTTATGATTTTTACTTGCTCTGCCAAAATATTCAAATGTTCAAGTGAAAATGAAAAATAGCTGTTTTTACCATCATGGCTTTATATAAAAAATAAATAAATAAATAAATAAAAAGTGTCTGAAGCTAAACATTTTTTATATATTACGTTTGACAATTTCCCAATTTTACATTTACAATCACATTTACAGTTTGCAAGATACCTGAAAATTACAGCTTTACGCCTTATGTATAAACCGTATCTGTTTTAAACATGGATCTCTGTGAGATTGCACACACATATAAACATTGTAGTTCATGAGAGAAACTATATGCTTCTTGTATCCTGTTCATTAACGTTAATGACACTCGATCCATTTCTAATATTTACAGCTCTATTTGATATGCACTAATTGTCCGGTTTACTAACTGAATGTTTTAAGTAGAGGTGTGATGAAAACGTAATGGTGGACAGAACATTTAAACTGGTAGCATACAATTATTTTTTATAGGCAAAACACTTTGAATAGGCTCCTTTAAAATGCTACTACCATTTCCACGACTGATGTTTTAATCTACTGGACTATAAGTTTATAAGACTATAACCACTTTGGACTAAAAGTCGCAGGACCTTTCACATGGCAAAAAAAATGTAACAAAAAGACACATTCCAGAAAATACAGTACACATTGAGCTATGGTTCCCACGTGGGCTCGCAACATGTACTGATCCCACCATTACCCTTTCTTTCCCACCATAATTTGCCCTCTAGCCGATTTCCTTTCCTTAGGACATATAAGAGCAGTTGGTTCAAAGGGACCAAGGCCTGTGTCATAAAATACACCTATACTGTCCTATAAATAAAAGGTAAAAAAAAAACAAAATTAAGATTTATAGGGTAAAAACACATTTCCTTCAATAATGGAACATAGCCATCAAGTGCCTAGTAAATTTAAACCACAGAATCAATGGTGGATTTGGAGTACGGCTGGCATCAAACCATTTAATTCAAACAGAGCACGAGGGCCACATTTTTCTTTTTCTTTTTTCCTCGAGCACCAAAATGTTAACTTTTGAAGGGGGCACATTAAGGAACGTCAGACTGTGCTCTTTGAAATGCCTCACCACAAATGTTACAAGAGCTGAAAAGAATGCACTTAAACGTCAGATTGATAAAACCAGAGGGCAACATGTCTCGCATATGCTTGTGGTTAAACATATTAAAGCAAGATGAGAGCAGAGTGACTATTCAGGATGGTAATACAAGCTATTTTTTTTTTTTTTATTTAAAGCAAAAGATAGGTGCAAAAAAACAAGAAACCAATGAAAATACAGGAAAGAACGATGGGAGAGAGGGATACAGGCTGGCAGGGGGTAGATGAAGGAAAAGAGATACTTGCAATAAGAGAGACTGAGAGGGAGAGAGAGACATGCAATGATGCTAAACAAAACCAGGTCTTGAGAATTATTTTAGATGGGAGCTTTGAAGCACAAAAATCGCAGTTAATTAGATCCAGAATATCCTCCTCCACTCAAATAACATTGTTTTTGTCAATGGCGCTGGATACAATTAAACAAGAACAATGAGACAGCTCCCTCTAAACACTGAAGTGAGACGCTCTGCACCACCAGTGACATTGAATGCATAGAAGACTTATAATGAAGAAAGAATATGGCTCTTTACTAACGCAGGCCATTTCCTAAACTGAACTGACAGCTTCTCACAGACCCGATGCCTTTGACAGCTGAAACCACACACACTAAACATACAGGACTAACAATAACAACAAGCACTTAAATACTCATTAGCAGGCCGTTATAAAACACCTCTGTCAGAAAACAGAGGCTGCGTCCAGATAGCGAGGCACAGAGATGAGAATTTTAAAGGAAGAGACAGAGGAATAGTTGTAAATAAAGCAAGTCTATGAGAGTCTGAGCTCACAGACGCATATCTCTCAATGATTCATAGAGCTCCTTTGGACTGTTTTATGATTAACGATTCAGTAGTGGTTTGGGAGTGTGCTGATCAACTGAACCGAACTACGATCACAACTACAAATCCACAATTCCTCTCCAGGCATCTTTGTGCTCGTAGTGTCGATGCCAAGATGTGCCCAGATAAGGATGTGTTGTACACCAGAGAGGACAGCTGACATATAAATAAGCCTTTTTGTCTGTAAACAAGGGATTACACAAGTCCAGAGATCCATGAGGAACCAATGGAAAACACTCTGTAAGCTGAGCAGATCATAAAAGGGCAGAAACATTTTACTAGGAACAGTTTGTTTTGTGAGTAATCACCCCAATGACTAATAAAGTGTGCGCTGAAGTTTGCGCCAAAACCAGGACTCAACCAGGATATTTTTATGCTGTAGAACATTTTTCTCTGGCCTTACCACAAATATATGCATGTATGTGTATATTATATTATATTATATTTTATATATATATATACACAGGTGCATCTCAATAAATTAGAATGTCGTGTAAAAGTTCATTTATTTCAGTAATTCAACTCAAATTGTGAAACTCGTGTATTAAATAAATTCAATGCACACAGACTGAAGTAGTTTAAGTCTTTGGTTCTTTTAATTGTGATGATTTTGCTCACATTTAACAAAAACCCACCAATTCACTATCTCAACAAATTAGAATACATCATAAGACCAATAAAAAAAAAACATTTTTAGTGAATTGTTGGCCTTCTGGAAAGTATGTTCATTTACTGTATATGTACCCAATACTTGGTAGGGGCTCCTTTTGCTTTAATTACTGCCTCAATTCGGCATGGCATGGAGGTGATCAGTTTGTGGCACTGCTGAGGTGGTATGGAAGCCCAGGTTTCTTTGACAGTGGCCTTCAGCTCATCTGCATTTTTTGGTCTCTTGTTTCTCATTTTCCTCTTGACAATACCCCATAGATTCTCTATGGGGTTCAGGTCTGGTGAGTTTGCTGGCCAGTCAAGCACACCAACACCATGGTCATTTAACCAACTTTTGATGCTTTTGGCAGTGTGGGCAGGTGCCAAATCCTGCTGGAAAATGAAATCAGCATCTTTAAAAAGCTGGTCAGCAGAAGGAAGCATGAAGTGCTCCACAATTTCTTGGTAAACGGGTGCAGTGACTTTGCTTTTCAAAAAACACAATGGACCAACACCAGCAGATGACATTGCACCCCAAATCATCACAGACTGTGGAAACTTAACACTGGACTTCAAGCAACTTGGGCTATGAGCTTCTCCACCCTTCCTCCAGACTCTAGGACCTTGGTTTCCAAATGAAATACAAAACTTGCTCTCATCTGAAAAGAGGACTTTGGACCACTGGGCAACAGTCCAGTTTTTCTTCTCCTTAGCCCAGGTAAGACGCCTCTGATGTTGTCTGTGGTTCAGGAGTGGCTTAACAAGAGGAATATGACAACTGTAGCCAAATTCCTTGACATGTCTGTGTGTGGTTGATGCCTTGACACCAGCCTCAGTCCATTCCTTGTGAAGTTCACCCAAATTCTTGAATCGATTTTGCTTGACAATCCTCATAAGGCTGCGGTTCTCTCGATTGGTTGTGCATCTTTTTCTTCCACTCAACTTTCTGTTTACATGCTTGGATACAGCACTCTGTGAACAGCCAGCTTCTTTGGCAATGAATGTTTGTGGCTTACCCTCCTTGTGAAGGGTGTCAATGATTGTCTTCTGGACAACTGTCAGATCAGCAGTCTTCCCCATGATTGTGTAGCCTAGTGAACCAAACTGAGAGACCATTTTGAAGGCTCAGGAAACCTTTGCAGGTGTTTTGAGTTGATTAGCTGATTGGTATGTCACCATATTCTAATTTTTTGAGAGAGTGAATTGGTGGGTTTTTGTTAAATGTGAGCCAAAATCATCACAATTAAAAGAACCAAAGACTTAAACTACTTCAGTCTGTGTGCATTGAATTTATTTAATACACGAGTTTCACAATTTGAGTTGAATTACTGAAATAAATGAACTTTTCCACGACATTCTAATTTATTGAGATGCACCTGTATATATATATATATATATATATATATATATATACATACACTATATTGCCAAAAGTATTCGCTCACCCATCCAAATAATTGAATTCAGGTGTTCCAATCACTTCCATGGCCACAGGTGTATAAATGAAGCACCTAGGCATGCAGACTGCTTCTACAAACATTTGTGAAAGAATGGGCCGCTCTCAGGAGCTCAGTGAATTCCAGCATGGTACTGTGATAGGATGCCACCTGTGCAACAAGTCCAGTCGTGAAATTTCCTCGCTACTAAATATTCCACAGTCAACTGTCAGTGGTATTATAACAAAGTGGAAGCGACTGGGAATGACAGCAACTCAGCCACGAAGTGGTAGGCCACATAAAATGACAGAGCGGGGTCAGCGGATGCTGAGGCGCATAGTGCGCAGAGGTCGCCAACTTTCTGCAGAGTCAATTGCTACAGACCTCCAAAGTTCATGTGGCCTTCAGATTAGCTCAAGAACAGTGCGTAGAGAGCTTCATGGAATGGGTTTCCATGGCCGAGCAGCTGCATCCAAGCCATACATCACCAAGTGCAATGCAAAGCGTCGGATGCAGTGGTGTAAAGCACGCCGCCACTGGACTCTAGAGCAGTGGAGACGTGTTCTCTGGAGTGACGAATCACGCTTCTCTATCTGGCAATCTGATGGACGAGTCTGGGTTTGGCGGTTGCCAGGAGAACGGTACTTGTCTGACTGCATTGTGCCAACTGTGAAGTTTGGTGGAGGGGGGATTATGGTGTGGGTTGTTTTTCAGGAGCTGGGCTTGGCCCCTTAGTTCCAGTGAAAGGAACTCTGAATGCTTCAGCATACCAAGAGATTTTGGACAATTCCATGCTCCCAACTTTGTGGGAACAGTTTGGGGATGGCCCCTTCCTGTTCCAACATGACTGCGCACCAGTGCACAAAGCAAGGTCCATAAAGACATCGATGAGCGCGTTTGGTGTGGAAGAACTTGACTGGCCTGCACAGAGACCTGACCTCAACCCGATAGAGCACCTTTGGGATGAATTAGAGCGAAGACTGCGAGCCAGGCCTTCTCGTCCAACATCAGTGTCTGACCTCACAAATGCGCTTCTGGAAGGATGGTCAAAAATTCCCATAAACACACTCCTAAACCTTGTGGAAAGCCTTCCCAGAAGAGTTGAAGCTGTTATAGCTGCAAAGGGTGGGCCGACGTCATATTAAACCCTATGGATTAAGAATGGGATGTCACTTAAGTTCATATGCGTCTAAAGGCAGATGAGCGAATACTTTTGGCAATATAGTGTATATATATTATATAACTTAGCAAAAAAAAAAAAGAAACATCCTCTCACTTTCAACTGCTTTTATTTTCAGCAAACTTGAAAATAAAAGCAAATATTTGTATGAACATAAAAAGATTCAAACAACTAACACATAAACTAAACAAGTTTTACAGACATGTGACAAACAGTCAAAATCAAAAGTAACAGTCAGTATCTGGTGTGGCCACTAGCTGCATTAAGTACTGCAGTGCATCTTCTCCTCATGGACTGCACCAGATTTACCTGTTCTTGCTGTGAGATGTTACCCCACCCTTCCACCAAGGCACTTGCAAGTTCACGGACATTTCTGGGGGGAATGGCCCTAGCCCTCACCCTCCGATCCAACAGGTCCCAGACGTGCTCAATGGGATTGAGATCCGGGCTCTTCGCTGGCCATGGCAGAACACTGACATTCCTGTCTTGCAGGAAATCACGCACAGAACGAGCAGTATGGCTGATGGCGTTGTCATGCTGGAGGGTCACGTCAGGATGAGCCTGCAGGAAGGGTACCACATGAGGGAGGAGGATGTCTTCCCTGTAACGCACAGCATTGAGATTGCCCGCAATGATGACAAGTTCAGTCTGATGATGCTGTGATACACCGCCCCAGACCATGACGGACCCTCCACCTCCAAATCGATCCCGCTCCAGAGTACAGGCCTCGGTGTAATGCCCATTACTTCGACGATAAACGCGAGTCTGACCATCACCCCTGGTGAGACAAAACTGTGACTCGTCAGTGAAGAGCACTTTTTGCCAGTCCTGTCTGGTCCAGTGAAGGTGGGTTTGTGCCCATAGGCGATGTTGCTGCCGGTGATGTCTGGTAAGGACTTGCCGTACAACAGGCCTACAAGCCCTCAGTCCAGCCTCTCTCAGCCTATCGCGGACAGTCTGAGCACTGATGGAGGGATTGTGCGTTCCTGGTGTAACTCGGACAGATGTTGTTGCCATCCTGTAGCTGTTCCACAGGTGTGATATTCGGATGTACCTATCCTGTGCAGGTGTTGTTACACGTGGTCTGCCACTGCAAGGATGATCAGCTGTCCTTCCTGTCTCCCTGTAGCACTGTCTTAGGCGTCTCACAGAACGGACATTGCAATTTATTGCCCTGGCCACATCTACAGTTCTCATGCCTCCATGCAGCATGCCTAAGGCACGTTCACGCAGATGAGCAGGGACCCTGGCCATCTTTCTTTTGGTGTTTTTAGAGTCAGTAGAAAGGTCTCTTTAGTGTCCTAAGTTTTTATAACTGTGACCTTAATTGCCTACCATCTGTAAGCTGTTAGTGTCTTAACGACCGTTCCACAGGTGCATGTTCATTAATTGTTTATGGTTCATTGAACAAGCATGGAAAACATTGTTTGAACCCTTTACAATAAAGATCTGTAAAGTTATTTGGATTTTGATAAAATTCTTTAAAATACAGTGTCCTGAAAAAGGGACGTTTCTTTTTTTGCTAAGTTTATATACACTTGCGGCCAAAAGTTTGGAATAATGTACAGATTCTGCTGTTTCAGAAGGAAATTGGTATTATAATTCACCAAACTGGCATTCAACTGATCACAAAGTATAGTCAGGACAATACTTATGTAAAAAAACAGCACCACCACTATTTGAAAAAAGTCATTTTTGATCAAATCTAGACAGGCCCCATTTCCAGCAGCCATCACTCCAACACCTTATGCTCGAGTAATCATGCTAAATTGCAAATTTGGTACCAGAAAAATCACTTGCCGTTATATCAAACACTGCTGAAAGCTATTTGGTTCGTTAAATAAAGCTTAACATTACATTTCAATACAATGCTTGAAATTGCCAAAAAAACTGAAGATTTCATACAACTGGCTCTAACAAGGACAGAAAGAGATGTGGAAGGCCAGATGTACAACTAAATAAGAGGATAAATACATCAGAGTGTCTACTTGAGAAATAGATGCCTCACATGTCCTCAGCTGACAGCTTCATTAAATTCCACCCATTCAACACCAGTTTCATGTACAACAGTAAAGAGAAGACTCAGGGGTGCAGGCCTTATGGGAAGAATCGCAAAGAAAAAGCCACTTTTGAAACAGAAAAACAAAAAGAAAAGGTTAGAGTGGGCAAAGAAACACAGACATTGGACAACAGATAATTGGAAAAGAGTGTTATGGATCTTAACCCCATTGAGCTTTTGTGGGATCAGCTAGACTGTAAGGTGTGTGAGAAGTGCCTGACAAGACAGCCACATCTATGGCAAGTGCTACAAGTATCTGTACAAACTGACAGCTAGAATGCCAAGGATCTGCAAAGCTGTCATTGCTGCACATGGAGGATTTTTTGATGAGAACTCTTTGAAGTAGTTTAAGAAGAATTTTTCAAATTGTAATAGTCATTTTTCATGTTATTAATGTCCTGACTATACATTGTGATCAGTTGAATGCCACTTTGGTGAATAAAAGTAAAATTTTATTTCCATAAGAGCTAAATCTGTACATTATTCCAAACTTTTACACACACACAGTATATTTGCACTGGACTTACCACACACAAAGTTATTTTTAGCAACATTTTTTCTTAAGTGTAAACTGAAAAAAGAAAAAAAAAAAAAAAAAAAAAGCAACTGGCAACAAACAATTTATTATTGGTTTACAAATAATAATAATAATGGGTGGAAATTTTACATCTTTAATGTAACCACAGCTATAAACTTCAAATACACATTTGCTGGAAAACAATGGCATTTGATGCAATACATTACCGATTTGTGTAAAACTACCGCATATACACAAATCAGTTTGTATATAAAATTCCAAACTATCGTTTTCTATGATTGTACGCACACTGTCGCCACCATTCGGCATCCGTTGGCAGTGTCCAGCTGACTTTATGGTCTGCTTAAAATTCTGCTGCACCACTGAGCACCACTCAAATCGTAATACATTTAATGACATTAAACTTGACACAAATCATTATTAAGGGACATGATGATTTCAACCTAGGCTGGAATAAACATTGCGTATAGCAACAAATTTGTCATGTGGTTTGACAGCTTCAATATAGCCTAGGCTACATATATAGAAACCGCATAATAAACATTGCCCTATCTAATCTCAGTTTGCGCAGTTGCTCCATTTTGTTTTCCATTCACCAACCTGCAAACTCAACAATGTAAGATTTTGTGGAAGTGCAAAAGAAAAAAAAGATGTCCCAAAACCCCTACAGTAGATAATGTTATCTACAAATTTACTTTGGCAGAATTTGCAGATATTTCGTAAGAACAAAAGCAGTGGCCTGATAGGGTAAGTGACCATTTCACTGGTCCAAAATGCTTTCAAACCCCAGGCCCTACTTATTGCTGAGCCTTGAAAATGTTAAGATGCTTTGCAAAACTCTGAAATAGTTGCAGAAGTGGCATTTTAGAGGACATCTATCTCCAACTTTTATCATACGAGAATTACTCTTAGAGCACACCGTGTTTGCAAATGTGATCTGCCTAATCCGACAGTTGTTAAATATGGTTTGCTAGTGCACAGTGAATATGAATGTACACTGGTGTTGTATTCCTGCAGTGGTGCTCAGGAGAGACTGTCTAGATAGGGATGCATAGGGATTAGGTGCATGTCTATTCAGTGCTGGGCTTTCTATTAAAGATTTATATGGCATCTGTTAGAGCTACTGACATACATGCATGAAAGAGCACCTCAGAAAGAGCTGCCTTTTTTCCCCCATTTGAAATCATGACAAGTGGTTGAGTTAATTGTCAAACAAATTCTGCAGAGGCCGAATCAAAAGTGAGCCAACGCATTAGGGTCGTGTTGATACAAACTTTCTCACTATATTGTATCGATAGTTAGATCCATGTATCGTGATATATAGTGATATTTTCAGTGCAGTCAGAGACGCTTCCATGAGGCACGAAAGAGACTGAAACTGATCCTGTAGGATTCATGGGCTCCCTCACAGACATCCTGGACCATGCTCACAAGTTTTGATCTAGGGCCAGGCAAAAATATAGATTTTCTACTTGATCATCATTTGCACGATCCCAATGTCAATTCTTAAAATGCCAAGATCGCTCTCTCTTTCCATCTGCAATCCCCTACAATCATATGTGCGTAAATACTTCCAATATGCCACAAAAATATCTGTGATTCGCAACTGGCTGGTAAATTTTTTTTTATATTTCACTCACCAATGTTTTTGAGTAGTGTAGTGGCGAAGAAGTTCAGCACCAAGATCTTTTTACTGCGTGCTGAGAGTAAAAGTTTTGACTCTTTCTGTGTGATGCGAGACCAAAAGACTAGATCCAAGCAAAACAACTGTTGTTTAATGTCTCTTATAATATCCTTTTTGTTCTGTACACACAGTTATTTATCAAAAATAAAAAAAGAAACATTTAATTCTAATTACACATAGCATGGATGCTGTAAAGAAGTCATTCGACCAAACAAACACTACAGTCATATATATGCACACACACACACGCATGTATTAACAGTTCGGCCCTCATACAGTGATGCCTTGTCCAATATGGCCCTCGACCTAAAATGAGTTAACACCCCAGAGTTAGAAGGTCCCCTGTATAATGAACAGTATTAGCTAAGAATTTCTTTCACACTGTAAGCAAAATGGACATAACTGAAATATACCCAAATTAATTGAAATTAAAAGCAAAATTGAAATCACGATACTGTGATGTATTGCGATATATTATATATATATATATATATATATATATATATATATATATATATATATATATATATATATATATATATATATCGAATCGTGACCTGTGTATCGCAATACGTATCATATCGTGAGGTGGCTTGCGATACACAGCCCTACAACACATGTCCTCACATACACTCACCAGCATGAACACAGACACATACACATAGAAAACACACACAAACACACATGTAGAAAAAACAGACAGACACAGTCACGGTTAATGGCAGGGAACAAATTGAACCTGCTGTTGGGTGGTCGTGAAAAGTCCAGATAAACTTTTGACTGCCGAGCACATCTGAATTATGAAGTGAAAAAGATGGGTTCATTTATTTGTAAATGCACACACCAGGTGGCAAAAGCATGGGACATTATTAATGTAGCTGTCATGTGAATTCAACATAAACACAGGAACAGAGAGGAAATATACAATTTACAAGCATCTTACTGACCAAATCCACAAAGCAGCCTTTCATTCACCAGGGCTGTATGTTTAAATAGAAACAAGGTGGTCAATGGTTGCACGTCATCGTTAACCTCTCAATAAACAAGTGAATTATACAGACCTGTATAAAAAAATTAAAAAAAAATAAAAAAAAAAAGTGACCTGTGGTTTTGATTTAACATGGGAAATGTACACTTAACTGACAAAACAAACAACTAAGTCAACTTTCACATTTAATGCTTGTTTTGTGGTTGCATTTGATAAAAACTGGGCACATTTAGTGCAGCTACAAATTATATGAACTTTATGCAGAAAAAATTTATCCAGGATCCAAATTTAGATTTCTGCAACATTTGAGTGAATTGTGAACATTTACCAAGCATAAATATCTTAGTGATCATGTAACTGTGTTTTGCATCTTTATACATATCTTGTAATATCCTCGTGTAAAGCCCACCTCGTGTGAAGACCTACTTGGGTAAAGACCAGCGAGTCTACCTGTGCGAGTCTACCGAGCAAGGACACCGACAAGGTGCCACTCACCATAGCACTTAAGTATCGTGTTATTGTGTCTCTTGTCTTATTTTTCTTCTATATACTAACATGTCTACTTCACGAATAACACATGCCTTGAAGCACATCCCTGTTATCTGTTACAGACCGTTTACACGATATAGATGCAAGACCAAACGCAACACACACAACCTATGGCCACTTTGCACTTCAGCACCTGCTCCGCTCTCTTTCTCAGTGGGACTCTGGAACTGCCAGTCAGCTGTGAACAAAGCTGACTTCATTCCAGCCTTTGCCATGCAGTCCACCCTCAGCATCCTGGCACTGACAGAAACATGGATACATCCAGAGGATACAGCAACACCTGCTGCTCTCTCCAACAATTTCTCCTTCTCTCACACCCCTCAACACACCAGTAGGGGTGGGGGAACAGGTTTGCTCATTCATAACAACTGGACTTTTTCACCACACTCTTCACTATGTAACAATACTAGTTTTGAATTCCATGCTATTACTACAATGCAACCCACAAAAATACATGTTGTTTTCATCTATCACCCTCCAGGTCAGCTGACAAACTTTCTTGAGGAGTTGGATGTCCTGCTGTCCTCCTTGCCGGAGGATGGTAGGCCACTTGTGGTTCTTGGTGATTTCAACATACACCAAGACAAGCCCCAGGCCACTGAACTGAATACTCTCCTGGCCTCATTTGACTTGGGAAAACTACACACCACAGCAACTCGCAGATCAGGCAACCAGCAGCATTTTTACACTTAACTGTACCAACTCAAATATTCTTGTTACTCCTTTACATGTCTCTGATCACTACTTTGTTCAATTCAACATGACCCTCCCATCTACATTAAAACAGACTCCACCTTTGGTTTCCTTTCGCCGTAACCTCCGTTCCCTTTCACCCTCTCGCCTTTTCCACTGCTGCCTCTACCTCTCTTCCCACACTAAATGTATTTACCACGCTTAATGTAAACACTGCCACAGACACACTAAGCTCTACTTTAACAACCTGTCTAGACAACATCTGTCCTATCTCCTCTAGGCCAGCACATGCTACACCACCCAGCCCCTGGCTGTCTGACGTCCTTCGTGAACATCGGACTGACCTCAGGGCAGCTGAGAGGAGATGGCGGAAATCTAAAGATCCAGCAGATCTAGGTAAATATCAGTGTCTGCTTGCAACTTTTTCAGATAACGTTAATTCTGCAAAAAGCATCTGCCAAATGAATAAAATGTAAAAATGTAAATGTTTTAAGAGTTTTCCTTGAAAATCTATCATCTAGCTTTTTTACTGCAAGAACACATTCGGTTTGAACAGTCAATTGGCCATCCTAGATAAATCCCTTACATTTTCAAATAAGGTAAAATTTGTCAGAAGACATGCCAGATAAGTTTAAGTAAATGGTTGCATGTCTTTGATTTGAAATGCCCATTTCGCTTTCAACAGCAAGGGTCAGTCTATCATTATTACAATTTGATTTAAACCATGTTTTATAAACTCAGCAAAAAAAAGAAACGTCCTCACACTTTCAACTGCTTTTATTTTCAGCAAACTTAACATGTGTAAATATTTGTATGAACATAAAGATTCAACAACTAAGACATAAACTGAACAAGTTTCACAGACATATGACTAACAGAAATGGAATAATGTGTCCCTGAACAAAGTAACAGTCGGTATCTGGTGTGGCCACCAGCTGCATTAAGTACTGCAGTGCATCTTCTCCTCATGGACTGCACCAGATTTGCCAGTTCTTGCTGTGAGATGTTACCCCACGCTTCCACCAAGGCACTTGCAAGTTCCCAGACATTTCTGGGGGGAATGGCCCTAGCCCTCATCCTCCGATCCAACAGGTCACAGACGTGATCAATGGGATTGAGATCCGGGCTCTTCGCTGGCCATGGCAGAACCCTCCACCTCCAAACTGATCCCGCTCCAGGAGTACAGGCCTCGGTGTAACGCTCATTCCTTTGACGATAAACGTGAGTCCGACCATCACCCCTGGTGAGACAAAACCACGACTCGTCAGTGAAGAGCACTTTTTGCCAGTCCTGTCTGGTTTAGCAAAGGTGGGTTTGTGCCCACTGGCGATGATGTTGCCAGTGCCGGTGATGTCTGGTAAGGGCCTGCCTTACAACAGGCCTACAAGCCCTCAGTCCAGCCTCTCTCAGCCTATTGCGGACAGTCTGAACACTGATGGAGGGATTGTGCATTCCTGGTGTAACTCGGGCAGTTGTTGTTGCCCTCCTGTACCTGTCCCGCAGGTGTGATATTCGGATGTACCAATCCTGTGCAGCTGTTGTTACACGTGGTCTGCCACTGCGAGGACGCTCAGCTGTCCTTCCTGTCTCCCTGTAGTGCTGTCTTAGGTGTTTCACAGTACAGACATTTCAATTTATTGCCCTGGCCACATCTGCAGACCTCATGCCTCCATGCAGCATGCCCAAGACACATTCATGCAGATGAGCAGGGACCCTGGCCATCTTTCTTTTGGTGTTTTTCAGAGTCAGTAGAAAGGTCTCTTTAGTGTCCTAAGTTTTTATAACTGTGACCTTAATTGCCTACCGTCTGTAAGCTGTTAGTGTCTTAATGACCATTCCACAAGTGCATGTTCATTAATTGTTTATGGTTCATTGAACAAGCATGGAAAACATTGTTTAAACCCTTTACAATAAAGATCTGTAAAGTTATTTGGATTTGTACAAAATTATCTTTAAAATACAGTGTCCTCAACAAGGGACGTTTCTTTTTTGCTGAATTGCAGGTTCTTAAAAAGTTACTGGTCACTTCACGAAGTATTAGAGGGTTATTCTGGTGCAACTTCACAAAACCAACTAGGTGCTTGGAAAAGACAAAATACTGGTGAAATATATCTTTATTTGCCAATGTGTTTTGGCACAAATAAAGTTATATTTCTTACTCTTTCCCAATTCCACAAGTGTTGCTGGTTTTACCTTTTACAATCACTGTATGCAAAAAAGAGTTTTACTCTCATTTGGCACTTGGCAAGAGTTAATTTATAATGAATGTATGCCTTGAAATCAGGAAAATATATGTTTAGGTGGGACAGAACAAACCTGAAATCTATAAATTGGAGCTCAGGGCATCGCAGGCTGGTCTGAGATCTGTGAGAGCCAGAGAGCTGGTATGTGATAATACAGAGCAGAATGCTGTTTTTGCTGGCAGCTGGGCAGCAGCTCTCTCTCTCCCCCAGATGAGTCATTAACAGGCAGGCAGAACCAAGTGTCCTGGCTTTAAATGCCACTCTCTAAAAATAAACCCCCAATTGCAGCCTGACTTATGTCTCCATCAGTATTCTCTGTTCCAGGCCTGCGTGCTAGCATAAATGCTAACCTGCAAAGAGCCCATCCTGTGGGACGGGAGGACCACCACCTTGATTACTCATGATGTTAATCATAACAATCTTGAATATTCAGCTCAGCCTTGCACAGAAAACATATCTAGGAAAACATGAAGAAGTGGAGGTGCAAATAGCTGAAGAAACGCACACATGCAAGAATGATGTAGAATGAAGATGGATTCTGGGTAGGGTGAGAGCAGAGGTTCCTCTGTGCTGAGGGCGATAAGAACCTTGGTTTCAAATAAGGTTACATAAGGCATGAAAGTGCACTGTTAAGCCTGCGCTTGTGTGGAATGCGGTTGTCGATGTGCATGCATGCATGCATGCATACATGGCCCTTCATATCTGAAATCACAGACAGACAGAGTCTATGGCCTCTTGTGAGGGCCTCTTCCCCACTGGACCAAATTCACCATGTTAATGGGGAGAGATAAAGGAGGACTTCATAATGCTCGGTGGGACACCTGCTCCTAGTCATCCACACTGGGCAATCCAAGCAGCCTGGGTGTTTACTTCACACAAGGGGACACCAATGGATTGGAATTGAACACACACTCACGCACAGACACACAGGGTCTCACAGGATTTGGGATAGAATAACAGTTTTTCAGCACCTCAATGCACAGACGGCGAGGGGCCCCTCTCTCAGAGGGCTTAAGGAGTCCTGCCCAAAAGCAGCAGCTGCCTCAGGACCTTTCCCCCCTCGCAGGGGCCCAGGGAATCACGTGGCTGCTCCACAATCAAGAGCCTTTTAACCATTTAATCATTTAGCTAAGAGAGCACACACATATAATTCTCCACCCTAAACAGCTGTCACAGCCCTGAGCGGCTGAAACCAAAGGACATCATTAACCACCGTGCTTGGAGACAAGTTAGCATTTTATATCTGACAAAGTTATCCCACAGGATACTACTCAGTCAATGTCAGGATGCCTGAGGTAAAAGGCTTTTAATGGGTATATGAATGATAAATTGAAGTGTGTGGTATTAGAAAAATAATTCATAAATATAAAAAAAAAAAATCTTGAAGCAGTTATTTTCAACTAACACAAAAGTAACGGAAATATAGTAGTTGACCTATCCATAAGAATCCACCCACTTTATTTTCTTAACGTGTAATTTCAAAAAAGTCAAAAGAGCTGTTCTGTAAATTACTGGTAGTCCTAAAACCTTGAAGAATTTCGAATGGGTTTTTAAATTGGCGTACTTCAAATTATGAGTAAAAAGAGGTCTGTGGTTAACATTACTTGAAAACATTCATTTTGTGTTCTACAAAAATTGCACAATCAATCCTCGAATGAGAATTTTAAAACCATTGTGTTGCTAACAAATAAGGACCACAACGGTAGTACACATAATTACACGTCATTCATCAAGAAAATGATTGACGAATTATGTGTAATTAACTAAACAGTTCTATTAGTACCAAATAAAAGGCCCTCATAAGCTGTAGATTTAAACCAACTAAATCAGAATTGATTCAGTCTTCCAAACATTTGTCAACAGGAATGAGTATTTCAAAACAACCACAACAAAATTAAGATACGGAAACACATGCATTTGACGGATCAGACTAGCTCCACGTGATTTCTCTGTTGAAATCACATGTTTTCCATTTGATTGGCACTGAAGGATATATTTAGACAAACAGCTAACAGACGCACTGGGACATGCTCAAACAATGCCGGATGACACAGAATGTAAAAGTGTCCGTCAATCCTCGTTTCAACAAAGTCATCTGCTGTGCCAAGTCTGCCAGACCTTCAGGAATTATCAGCGTGATCAATGGATATATTTTGTTCCTCTCTCTCTCTCTCTCTCTCTCTCTCTCTCTCTCTCTCTTTCTCATGGGTGAGGACACTAATCAGTAACACCATGCTATGCAACATGGTTTGTTTAATTGTTCTGGTAGTTTACAAGGAGACTGAGGACTTCAGAAAAACAGGGAAGGGTGGAGGGGTGCAAAAAACTGGCAATAAATATTGTTGTTCCATCCCTAATTAAATTGTGAAGTAATTTCTCAACACAAAGGAGAACACAGTTTATCTGTTTAAAATCAATAGCCCATTTCACAGTGAGCCACGTCCCAGCAAAACGACAATGTCATTACTTATTCTGTTCTCCAAAGGTTGAATCTGTCATTTTTCCCCCTTGTTTAAGAGAGAGAAAGAGAGAGAGAGAGAGAGAGACAGACAGACAGACAGAGAGAGAGAAAGTCAATAATAATTCCTCTTTTATAAACGGATGGATTTGGCTGTCAGGGGACAGCTTTTCAAACGCAGTGTCGCAGCTCTCTCAATGACTCTTAAGTAATGCCTACAGAGCCACTCACGCACAAATAAGATCATTAAAAGCACTGATTACCTCTGAGCCTTCACCACTCATCTTTAAAATATTCTTTACTCTGACGAGTGGAAAGCCAATTTAAACCGAGATGTTAAAACGAGCTGAATACGATGTGCTGAGGCAGAGGCCGTCTTCCCAAACAATTCTGAGGCATCCCGATGACTGATTACCCAGCCGCTTATTTGTTTTGAAACAATTACTGGTAATCATATTGATGTTTATGCACGGTGCCCTTTCTGAGAAGTAAAACTCCGCTTTGTAATTACATCAGTGGAATCTAATCAAGAGGAGATAAACCTTCACCTATGCTAACAACATATTAAAATGCAAATCAGCACAGTTGCTGATATGTACGCACTCGCAGGCCTAATTACCCCTGTGATGTCACAGACACAGTCCTTGTGTTCTGTTTCCTTGGTAATCTATCAATCTGAGTCTAGTCATTAACTTTACAAATAGTATCAATGAGACGTACAAATCAGAAATAATCTGTTTTTGATGAGCAATGCAGTTGCAGATGAAGCTTGGCAAAAAGATGACATCATCACCCTATAAGACAGACATCATCATCATCATCATCAAGCCCTGCAGCCAAATATGACTCTCATTACCAGAAGCAAACATACAGAGAACTGAAGGAGCTTGTGTTCATGTAGCTCACAGAAATGTAAAGGGATGGTTCACCGAAAATGAAAATGCCACTGTTCACTCACTCTCATGTTGTTTCAAACATGTACAACTTCTGTATAACAAAAAATAAGTTTAGCAGAATGTCTGAGCTGCTCTCTTCCATATGGTGACCAGGGCCTGGTCATACATAAACATAAAACATCAAAAAGTAGTCTATAACATTTTTGTTTTTGAGAAATTCATAACCATTTATATTTGGGTCAAAAAAGACCTTTTAGAACACACTAGATATACAGATTTTCTTCTGAAAAGAGCATCACCTATGTGTCAGTAGTGGTTCTATTCTTTTAGAGTAGATATACAGAAAACGAATTGTTTTGACTGAAAACAGCTAGCAATTGGAATACTTGCACATTGCATCTGTTTGAAACAAATACAGTATCATGATTAATATTCTAATAGACTTATTTCAAACAAATTTCCTCCCTGACAGATAAAAAAAAAAAATAATAATAATCAAATTCCATAGACATCCATTGAAAAGGGTCCCTTTTTTTGACTTGGGCCATTAAGTAACCATCTAGCAACCATATAGTAATGCACTAGAAGCCCCCTAGCAACACCCCAGTAACCACCAAATACACCCTGACATAAACAAGTATCATAATGTAATTATTATACAATAATTATACAATAAAAGTATAATTATTTATTACATTAATTGTTTCTTTGTTGTGGAAAATCCAAAAGGCAATTTGACCAAATACAAGATTAAGATTGGTCAAAAATCACCCAACCATAACAGGAGAGTTAAGACTCGTTAACTGTATTCAAAGTCTTAAGAAGCCATAAAAAAGTTGTCTGGGGAACAGACTGAAATTCTGTCATTATTTACTTAATCTTGCTAGATGGACTGGTCATCTTTCACTTTTTTATTGTATGGAAAATGAGCAGCATGGACATTCTGCTATAAATAACTCCTCTGTGTTCCACAGAAGAAAGCGATGAGGGAGAGGAAATGACAGAATTTTTATTTTTGGGTGAACTATCCCTTTAACTTACATGTCACCCTGAAGGTAAAGTTCCTGCTGTCAGTTCCTCTTCAGGTCAGAGAGCACCACCCCTCACTATTCTGACTAAGAGAATGTGGGTATGACCCCTCACACACCCATACACAGCACTCCATGAAGACATGTACCTTTCATCTACCCAGTGAGGATGACTCTGTGATGACAGTCTAGGTTTCAATTAGACTGAGAGAGAGGCTGACAGAGACATGTGAAGAGCTTGAAAGCAGACAGATGGTGTGAGATAGAAATTACTGTTCTCTTCAAACCTTTTCATAAAGAGACTACCCTTGGCAGATCTCCTGAGGGAGACACATGGGATGATTGTTTATGTCAATAATTCATATTCAGGCAGTGATCACCACACGGCCTAATGTGAGCCATCTATGAGCACACAACTGGTTTGTTTCTTCAGTAATCAAGAAAGAAAAAAAGAAAAAATTCATCCAAATTACTTCCACAAAATGTAAGTAGGATCTTGGTTTCTGTAAAAGTATGGCTGAACTTTTGACTGTGAATCAGTCAGAGATAAATGAGGGTAATTACACACATGGCCCAACTGTTTAAATAAGGTTACAAGTTAGGTTAAAAACATTTCTAACTGCTGCGGTAAAACTAATGCCAAGACTGCTGCGCTTTCCTTCGTTGCAATACATGGGAGACTTTTATATTTTTTATTTAAAAAAAAACAAAACAGGTCACGTACGCATTAAAATTAATGTTCGGAACAGCATGCTGCCATACTACTCTTACTATTTATGCAAAATGTGCATACTATGCACACTATACATACTATGGCATGGAAAACCCACTACTACAGTACATTTGCCAAAATATGCAGTGTAAAACAGAAAACTGCAATATAGCATACTATTGAACAGTATGAATTTAACAGTACGCAGTATACAAACTGCACAGTATTCAGTAAATAATAAGCTAGTAATCCTTTCCAAACATAGCCAAAAATAACAAAAACAAGACTGAAATCAGTAATTGAAAATAAATATTAAACAAATATTACATGCAAGCACTCATCTCCAAAGTTTTGAAATCAATTTAAAAAAATCCTGAGGGAGATGACAGTCATCATGATGCTGTTCAAAACAAATAGATTGAAAGAATCTCTCAAAAATACTGCATTAGGTAAACGTATTCCTCTACAACACACCCAACAATACTTCATTACACACAAGCATATTTTCCATGATGATATTTGGCTGATGGTCAAGAGAGTTGTGATTTACTGCTCCACCTGCTGGAGGACACACTGTACACTTCAGCTTACATCAAGGCCTGGAACTAGGGGGCAACAGTGCGCTCATATTCATCCCGCTACGTTTATAATGAGGTGTTAGAGAGACAGCAAGCACAGCACTGAAGGTCTGAGGTCAGTTTTATAGAGTGATTCAAGATGATTTAAGTCAAAGCTAGGGTTTGTGGCAGCTCGAAACCCGACAGCTAAGAGCACAGAACTATAACATTTAACACGAGTGAAGAGGAATGGCATCCGAACGCCGTCGTAAACACGGCAGACACGCATGCTAGTAAGGAGAGTGTGGGCGGGACCAGCCCACCAACAGGCCAGCATTTAGAGCAGCAGGAAAACAGACGGCCTGGCCATGCTCCACGACGGCCCGCTGCTTACCAATTAGAAACCGGCCAGCTTTAACTGGAGAAGAAAAAGACTTAAAAACACAAGGGACTAAACCTCAGACAATGACTCTACCCGACTCCCTGTAAAGCCACGGTCACACTAGACTTTGAGCATGCAAAATTATTTTGGAAACCACATCGGACAAAGACATGATGTCACATGCAAGGGCTCTTCACACAGGAGGCATTCTTGTATCTGTCTTTTTCGTTTTTAAATAGTTTTTAATATGCAAACATGTGTTAAAGGCCATTCACATCAAATGCATTTTTTCATCTATTTTGAATGCTAGATGGATTTCTTTGACCGTTGCGCTGCGTCTGGCTGTTCCCCCCCCCAAGCATTTTGTGCAGGAACGCTGCATTTTTAGATGCTGTGTCAAGTTAAAAAGAACGTCACGAAACACCTCCATTCTGCTCTATTTGTGATATGGTGTTTAGCTTTATTTTATCATAAGGATATATTTGGGGCGAACAGCCCTTTAGACAGGCATCTATGACTTGCAATACGTCTTGCTGGTTTTTTAAAGGGGTCATGAAATGCCCTTTTTTTTTTAATATAGATTCATTATCTTCCCTGAGGTCCACTGATAATGTTAGTAAAGTTTTTTTTTCACCAAAACAGTCATAATTTTGTAATATATGATAATTTTCCACCCCGTCTCTGATCATCTTTCTGAAAAGCTAAATTTTTGCCTCAGCTCCTCCTTTAAACTTCTATGTAAACAACCTCTGTTATGACTGGCTAACAGCGTGCAGCCCCTCAAATTCAGCCATTTTTGAAACTCAAATCGGAAGAGAATAAACAAGCACCAAAACATTCGAAATATACATTTTATGGTTTACACATAACGCACATCAAAACCATTGCATCCGAAACTACACTATTCATCTCAAGCACAACTGTTAACACTCACACCCTGTCTACATCGGACGCTATAATTAATGATGCTGTCTACCATGGAAGCATCCATTGTGGCGCATCACACCAACAGTAAACAAACAGGTGTCCCCTTCCATTTTGCGCTGGCGCTACCACTGCCAACACCACAAAGAAATTGTGGCAGGGTGGAGGGCGGGCCGTGATTCTGCACACCCGGCCCCTGATCAGCCTGATTAGGGGCCGGGTGTGCAGAATCACAGCCCGCCCTCCCACAGAAACATTTCAGAAAGTTTGTGTCGGCGTGCCTGGTGTAGACAGCCTCAAGCCGTTGCATCAACGGATGCGCCCAGTGTAGACAGCGTGTCAGCATCAAACAATCATGACATTTGAAATATTAATGAATGGAACTGTTTACTTGCGTTTTTTGATCGGATCCAATAGTGCTTTTAACTGCCCCATGTCCTTCAGTGACAATTCCTTGGCAAAGACACATCCAGTTTATAATCCTTCACAGAGGTGCACGTCGCCAGAAACAAATCAAAACGGTCAAAAACTTCCATCTAGTGCGTGTTTACATCAACAATTAAAAATAGCGCCGATAGGCGAAAAACAGTTTGTTGAGCAGTGCAAGCAACAAACAACCAGAGCCACAGCAGCTGATGAAACATCTTCTCTTTGGAGTTGTAAATTGACACCACGTATTTTAAAAGTGTGTCAGAGAGACAACAACAGTCAAAGATGTCTGTGTAGTACGTTTGTATACAAAAAATAATTCAAAATTGTTTTAAATCATATCAAGTTAAAACAATTCATATTTTAAAAAGATGGAGACATTTTCATTTACGCATTTGGCAGACGCTTCCCAAATAGCACACTTACATCTCAGATGTCCGTTTATGAGCATTTATCTGGGATGCATCGCATTCTAATTAACATCTAATAGACTTCTTAAAAAGAGCAGATTTACAAACATTCTAAATCATAAATGTCTCAGACATCTGCTGAATGTCCTTTTGACATCCGAGAGGAAACGTCTTATAGACGTATTTCAGATGAGCAGACAACCTAAAAAATAAGGCTTCTAGATGTAGACACACATCAAATAGACATGTGTTAGAGTTTTATCCAAAGCGACTTACAGTGGCATTCATGCAATACATTTGTTAAGTTTGTGTTCCCTGGGAACCAAACCTCTGATCTTGGCATTGCTACAGGAACCCTAGAGACACCCGAGCTTTGTTCTATTCCATTGCGCTCCGTCTAGCTGTTTTTGAATGCAAGAACACATTTTGTGTGAACAGCTCCTAATGTATCTCAGTAGGAGGAGATCTGTCTGAGAGGGCAAAGACCAATGGAAAATCCCATTGTGGCCATAAAAGCCAATGCTGCATTTCTTCGCTGGGGTTACAGTATACAGTCTGGAGCTTTCCTGGCAGCTGGGTTACTGCCGCCATAATTCACAGCACATAAATCTAGGCAGTCATAACGTACAGCAGGGCTTGAATGATGATGAAGACTGAGACAGAATTCTCCAACTGTCTCTCTCTCTCTCTCTTCTGAAGGTGGACCTTTTACAGAGCAGCGACTGGGCAGAGTGGATGTAGGTTTCTGAGAGTAAGAGGTTAGTGCTCGGACATTGAGCCATTAGGGGAAATCACTTAGAGGAGAGGGAGTCAAGGACGCCTGGCTGCGAAAGGAGGCTGATGGGAAAGGAATCAGGCAGGAGCCAGAGCTGGCGTATGAGCCACCAGGGACAATTGATCCTAAGCAGGACGAGTCTGTGACAAGATTCTGGACTGGACAAGAGGCCCCTGTCTACAAACCACCTGTTTTCTCCATTGCTGTCCGTCTCATTTTCTCTCTCTTCATCTCTAGTGTAAACACTACTTCCTCATCTATAAGGTCAGGGTAAGGTCACCGAGCTGACCTCTGGTACACAATCCTGAGGTGTGGCACTTTATACACACTTCTATGAGACAGCCAAGGCTGGAAGAGCACTGGTGCATATCTGCCAGTGGAAAGACAAAGCAAGGACAGCTCACACAGAGATAATCTAACAGTGCACATTTTTGACACTTTTAGGTCAACACAGGGTCCAAAATGACCCTTTTTGCCTTCCAATGTAGGGTGAAATGAGAATTTACCAGCCATAAATATTTTAACTGTCATTAATCTGTATTCTGCATTATTTTAATTGAAAAAAGGGTTTTCCTGTGCTTTCGATGGGATTAAAGTTTTATCTTGAATATTTGTGACAAACGGGGCAAGTAATTGCATCACTCGCAGCATAATTTATATATACAGTAAATCATATACAATAGCTCAGTCAAACTGCACCCATATCAAAAGTGACACATTGTGATTTTGTAATATTAAAGGGTTAGTTTACCAATTTACCAATCCTCATGCCATTCCAGATGTGTATGATTTTTTTCATCTGCTGAACACAAAGATTTTTAGAAGAACATTTCAGCTCTCTAGGTCCATACAATGCGAGTGAATAGGAGCCACATAAGGGCAACATAAAACATAAAAATCCATATCTTCAGAAGACAATATTTAATATCTTCAGAAGACAATATTTAAGACATTTTATCATAAATTCTCCTCCCTGCCCAGTAGGGGGCAATATGCACAAAGGATGTGAATCACCAAAAATAGGAGAAAGTGAACGTGAAGTAAAAAGGACTTAAATATTGGTCTGTTTCTCACCCACACCAATCATATTGTGTCTGAAAACATGGTTTTAACCACTGGAGTCATATGGATTATTTTTATACTTTGTGGATTTTGGAGCTTCAAAATGTTGGCACCCATTCACTTACATTGCATGGACCTACAGAGCTGAGATATTCTTCTAAATCTCTTCCATTTGTGTACTGCAGAAGAAAGAAAGTCATACACCTATGGAATGCCAGGAGGGTGAGTAAATCATGAGAGAATTTTACATTTTTGTGTGAACTATCCCTTTAATACAAGAAAGATTCCATTTGGTGAGAAAAACTTTAGGCATTCTATACAAACCTCTGATGGTAAATTTTCCACTAAGGTGGCACGCAAATCATAACGGCTTGTATGTCTTTAATTTGAAACGTGCATGTCACATACTTCATGGTCAGATTAGAATTCTTCCAATTCGATTTAAACCATGTATTATGTTGCAATTACTGCCAACAGTAGAGTAATTTGGTTCAATACAAACGCTAAAGACAATTTGCATTAATATTTTATTAATATTAATATTGTATTAATAACTTGACAAGTGTTTATTTTGGACCCTGGATCAAACAGTATCCCCCCCACCCCCCAAACGTACATCTCTCAAACAGAAGTGTCAGGAATGCAGTGCCGATGATTAATTGCACCTGTCACCTCTAACTCTAAGAGCTAAGCATCCCTGCCAATCTTTCTTTACCACTTTAATGATGACAAAGCTCTTTGCCCCAAACATTGCTGAGTAAATGTTTATATTGCAAGGGTGCACAATTTGCAGAGGTTTGTCTCCTGAAATATACGATTTTTCCAATCCTCTACACCTGTAATTTAGCTTTCAACAGTGCAATAGTTATTTTTGCTGCCCCATCTCAAATAAAGAACAGCACACTCATCAAAATGAGCTCCATCTGAGACACAGGAAACAGTCAGACTCAGCTCTCTCTCTAAGGAGGGGCAGATTGCCCATGGGCTGCATAGCGGACAATCTACAAAACAAAAAGGACACAGATCAGAGACAGTGTTCATTCTACAATTGTCTTATGAACTAATAGTCTGAAGTGAGAGCTGTGTCATCAATAATTGTTCAGTATATAGTTTCCTAAAATGAGATAATATTTACATCATGACAACTATGTTTAGTATATACAAACTACAAAACAGTAATGTCAAAAAGTTCACATTTTAACCTGGAAAGCAACTAAATTGTCCGTCCTCTTCCTAAACAAACTTACCAGAAATCAGTTAAAATTTGCCTTGTGCATGGGCAAAAGCCACCCAGTGGCATTCTGCTGTTTAAAACTGTTAAAATACCCTGAGCATATACTTCCATCTGCTGGCGGCCAGTGGTATTGCACCTGCTGTCTGTTCAAATGAGCAGATGTCATTCCAAGTTTCTACACCAGAGGCAGCTGCTCACCCCTTTTTAAAACAGCAATGAATTCAATCGCTATGAATGACATAACACATCACAGAGCTGTATTTTTCTCTGTTTCAAGACATTTGTGACTTCAAAAAGGTAAAAATGAGATCCTAAGAGAATATAAAGTGAGTAATGTGCCATTACAATAAAACAAACTAAATAGAAAAAATGCTTAAACAATGAACAAATTGTATCTGTCACAACATTGCAGTGTTGTATGGTATAATGGAGTTTAAACCACTGCAGGAAGATTTCTACAGGAATGCTTTCTAAAATAAGATAGGATATTATTATCCACATCATAAAGAAAATGCAATCAAACAGTGGCCCCAGAAAGTATTCAGACAATTAAAATCACTCTTGAAAAGGTACAAGTATTAAATTATTAAGCCAAGTGACATTTAAAGAAAGATAGTACAAGCATACTAGATTATAAATTATACAACAATAGATGTACTGCTCAAAATGAGTCAAATTATTTGGACACTCTGTAGTTAAACTACACCTGCAGTAACTTTTCTAGGACACTGGTGTGAACTGGAGGTGAATTGATTTCATGCATCCACCAAAATGACTTTGAGACAAGTTGGTTAAAGGTAACCAAAAAATATCTTAGAAAAGGTGCGTATGTTCAGAGAAAAAGTAGGTTGTTTGAGGATTATACTTCATTTTCTACTGAACAAATTGGAAGAATATCAAGTCCAAATCAAGGACATTGATGGAAAAAATTTATGTGAACCTTTAGGATAATGATTAAAAAAAAAAAAAAAAACTAACAATTCAAGTCCAAATAATTTCAGTGTGGTTTTGACCTGCCCCATCACATTTCCTGCGCTTCACAACAGAATTCTCTTCATGACCTGATCAGACATTGTAGAGGATGTCGAAGTCATTTAAAAAAATCATTTTTCTTTTCTTTTTTTGCAATAATGAAACATTGTGTCTTTCCTTAACAAAAGTGGGTGTACTTCAGTGATGTATGTGTACAAATGTGACGAGGAACCCAAGGTTCACAGCTAAGTAATTGTAGGGATGTCTTGCTGATATGCCAGCAAAACGAGGATGTGCTCTTTCCAAGAGTTTTTCCTTTCCATTGTCGTCTTTGGCTTGCTGGCTGAGAGTTGTATTGCACTATACTTCTTTGTAAAGCTGCTTATGAAGAATATGTATTCAAATAAATAATACATAATTGAACTGAATCTTGCTCTTGACCACTGAATGCGTGTCTGAGTCACAACAAACGTAAAAAAATTAATCTGCAAGAAAATGAAACATATCAACACCAAACACTGGTGCTGAAGCCAGATAAAGAGCACAGTGATTGTTGATTGTATGCTTTCTCTGCTGCCTCGGGGCCTCATGATCACACAGGGACCAATGAATGCCAACTTGTATCCAGAGAGTCTACAGCTTAATGTCAGGGCATCTGTCTGTGACGAACTCAAACGGTGTTCAGTCTAGAGGTCGACTGATAGTGGATTTTGCAGATACCAATAACAACGGTGGTGGAAAAGGCAGATAACAGATTAATTGGCTGATAGTTTTTAAAATTGATTTATAGAATGTTAAGTCTTTCCTAAATATGAGGGGTGCAGACACAGAGGCTAAAAGTAGGGTTGTGCCGATCGACGATGGTCAGAGTGATAGCCAATAGCTGATGCCTTTGACAATGTTAAGAAGATATTTGGCTCATTTTCCCATTAATGTATTTTATTATTATTATTATCGTCATCATCAAATTAATTAATTACAAATAATTTTCCCCGCGGCACACAGACACATGCTTGAAGGAACACAGATAACAGAAAAGCCGTCTATACGCATGTATGACACGCTGTTCTTTCGGAGGCGTGCAGTCTCGTGGAACACATGCATGTAAAAGTTTCTCACTCTTTCTTTGTTTCTGTCGTCTGAATTATTTTTTGCAAGAACAGTATCTGTTTCGACCTCACTCTGACCGTCACTACAGTCTAAATAGAATGATAACCTTCGTTCCGCCTTCTCTCGAGACCTTATGTAAACAAAGTCATGCCCATTACCCCGGAAGCGGAACGTCACGCACTTACAAAAGCGGGTTAAACTTCCGGCTCCTTCTCTTTACCTTTCTCGCCTCAAAGACCTGGTACAGGTAGGAACCGAATTAATATTTATTCATTCACCATTCAATTCATCACCCAGGTGGTGCAGGTGCCTTGTGTCCCTGTGAATTGTGGTGTTTTCTTACTTTTTTTTTTATTATTCGGAACCATCACTCAATTAGTGCTGTATGTGCCTGAGAATTATGATGAATTTTATTGCATTATTCTGATATTCTGAGGCTAGTTTCTAACATACTAGCCATTCAATATTATGGATTATTTCTGTTTTCTTTCAGAGTATCCATCACTTAAACCTAGTGAATATACTTTATTACAACATTTTGGTGAGTATTGTTGCCCTTTTTTGTGACCTATATCACTGTTCGCAGTCGTTGGGGTTTGATATAGGCCTGCAAGGTACATTCGCGTACTGGTGCGGGCCTTTTGCTTTGAGTGGGCTTGATTTACCCTTCACTGCTGTTCGCAGTCAGTGGGATTGTGTGGGGCCTTACCTGGTGTGGCAGGGGTATCATGGCCTCTCAGTGCTGCCGATTTTGTCGATCAGCTTTGGACCCACGTGATGGACATAGGGAATGCCCTTCATGCCTGGGGATGGCTCATTTGAGGGAGGATGTGGATAATCCCTGCAGGGCAGCTTGTGACCTGTCCAGAGAGGAACGATTTCACTGCGCTAATAGGGTATGCGGTTCTGTACCTGAGCGTGGTAGGGAGAGGGAACGCTCATCAGACAAGCCTAGTCATAAGCGTTCTCGCAAGCACTCACGTGATTGTTATGACACCGCACATAGATCAAGCCGTGAGAGGGTGGTTGAAGTAGCTAAACTCCTGCTCTGCCAGCAGAAGGTGGCAACACAGACACTCAACTACAGATCCTGGCAGCTATTCAGAGTTTATCGCAGAGTATGGACAGAGTTGAAGCTCGTCACTCTCTCACCATCACTACTTCCTGGTCAGGAATGCATTCCTCCACCTGGGCAACAGTGTCATCCTGACAAAGGCGCAGAGAATGCTGATGTATTATCTCTTCTTGTGCCCCACTCGCTGTTCGATAATACACAGCAGTCAGAAGGAGGGAGCCAGTGGAAGGAACCCCATTCGGATTCCACCGAAGTGGATGAGGAATCGGCAGTGGAGGAGGATTTTCCAGCAAATACTCTTGTTACTAGGGCATTTAGTGCAGCAAAAGATTGCTGGTTTGCAGCCTTCTTTGCCTGATCCAGCTCCTGTCAGGGGTGTCTGGGAAGGCATATTTCAGACTAATTCTCCATCTTGCATTCCAGTGGCAGATTATACCTCAATGTTGAGGACAGCATGGAAGAAACCATTTCAGAAGCCTCAATTCAATGCAGGCTGTAGACGGTTGGCCAATGGCCGTTACCCAACGGAAACTGGACTGGGGGACATGCCACCAGTAGAACAAGCGATAGCATCATGGACTGCTCTGGGACATGCCCGTGCATCTGCTAACCCTCGCTGTCCCAGGAAGGAGTGTGCGAAAACTGACCGTCTGATCTCATGATCTTTTAATGCTGCTGCACGTGCAGCTCGTACAGGCAATGCTTTGGCTATCCTCTTAGCAGCCCTAAGGAAAACAGTAAGTGCGGATGACCAGGATTCTAAGAACCTTGTTGATTCTGCTCTGGCAGCCCACTCACAATTGACACACGATGTGGGGGAGGTTATATCTTCGGCTGTTTTATGTCGTAGACAGATATGGCTGGCACAAACCTCTTTGCCAGAGGCCATAAGAAGCGAACTAATGAATTTGCCAGTAATGCCCGGTCACGTCTTTCATTCAGATTCTCAGGAGGTGCTGGATAGGGCTGAGCGCTCCATTACAACGAGAGAAGCCATCCAGCAGGCTTGTCACAAACCAGCTCCAGTCTTCAGACAAAGATCTCGAGAAACTCAAAGGCCGCAGCAACCTGCTTGGCCTAGACACATGAGTGGCGATCCTGTTAGTGTTCAGGGGCAGAGCTTTCGTGTCCAAAGACAAAATCCTGCCACACATCCCCAGAGGAGATCTCAGTCCCATGGGGGAGGCCAACAGAGAAGCTCTGAGGGGTGCAGGACATGACGGCGGTCCTGCATAAGGGTCAGGGGCCGGCCGTCGACTGTTCTTCCCAACTTTCACGGGCCAGTTGGGAGAGAGTGGTCTCAGACCAGTGGGTTTTATCCACAATAGCTCACGGGTATCAGCTACAGTTTTGATGGCGCCCCCCTCCCCCTTTTTCAAGGGTCCGAATGACTATTGTCAAGGACCCAATGTTGGAGCCCATATTGATGGAAGAGGTACAAACTCTTTTACAAAAAGGAGCAATCGCAAAGGTGCCCTTCAACGCACAGCAGATTGGGTTTTATTCAACCTATTTCATAGTTCCAAAAAAAGATGGTGGTCATCGTCCCGTTCTCGATCTCAGGCACCTCAACCAGTACTTAAATTCTTCCATTCAAAATGGCTCACACAAAGATGGTATTGCAGTCCATATGTGCAGGAGAATGGTTCACGTCCCTGGACTTAAGACGCGTATTTCCACATTCCAATTTGTCCAGAGCACAGGCCTTTTTTCCGCTTTGCTTTTCAAGGCCAAGCTTTTCAGTTCCAGGTTCTACCATTCTGCCTGTCTTTGGCACCGTGAGTTTTTACTTGGGCGATCTCAGCCACCCCAGCTCCCCTTCAGTTGCGGGGTATCAAAATCCTGCCATATCTGGATGATTGGTTAATTTCTGCTCCTCTAAAGCAGGTGATCAGGAACACGGAGAAGTTACTAGCTCATATTCTGTCCCTGGGGTTCACGGTGAACTGGAAGAAGAGCAGTCTCCAGCCTCAACAGCAGGTAAAATTCCTGGGGCTATATTTCAATTCCATAACAATGGAAGCATGTCTCACTCCCCAGAGAATAGACAGCCTGGAGAAGGCATTAAGTCACTTCCAGAAGGGGAAGCTTGTGACAGCTCACAGGGTTCAGAAACTGGTAGGGGACTGATGGCGGCAGCATCAATGGTGATTCCCTTAGGCCTGCTGAGGATACGTCCGATACAAAAAAGGACAGAAGAGGCTGTTGGTTGCACAGGCCTGCATGCGGGCCTTACTCCATTGGAGGGACAAGGATTTCTATTTAACAACAGACGCATCACTGACAGGCTGGGGAGCCGTTTGGGAAGGCAGGACAGTAAGTGGCAAATGGGACCCCCCCTTGGTCATCAGAACACATAAATGTGCTTGAACTGAGGGCTATTCATCTCGCTCTCAAGGGTCTGTTACCGTTTTTATGCCACAAGCATGTGCTAGTGAGAACGGACAGTACCTTGGCAGTTTACCACATAAATCACCAAGGTGGGACAAAATCACTACGCTGTCTCCAGGTGGCAACGGATCTGCTGACATGGACATGGCCACGGCTGTCCTCACTGAGGGCAATCCACATCCTGGGTGTGACAAACAGAGCAGCCAACATTTTGTCCAGAACAGGACCTCTCCCAGGAGAGTGGCGGTTACACACGAAGGAAGTAGCCTGAATTTGGGCCCGATACGGGACAGCTCAGGTAGATCTTTTTGCCTCCAGGGAGACGACCCATTGCCTGGGATGGTACTCCCTCACGGTACAAGACGGCAGCTTAGGCCTGGATGCTCTGTCACAAGAGTGGCCGACAGGCTTATTTTACACTTTTCCCCCCTTTCCTCTGATTTCCCAGGTCCTCCAGAGGATCAGGGAGGGTCATTGCACAGTTCTGCTTGTTGCTCCACGCTGGCCGGGAAGACCATGTTTCCCGGACGTAGTTCAGCTGATTCAGGGTCCCCAGTGGAAACTACCATCACAGGCAGATCTTCTGTCCCAAATAGACGGGCAGATTTGGCATCCAAACCCAATGGCACTGCGCTTGTGGGTATGGCCTCTGCAGAGTCAGTCCCTCAACAGCTAGATGAAACTATACGTGAGACACTGAATTACGCCAGAGCTCCATCTACTCGCGTTAATTACTCCATAAAGTGGAGATTTTTTTCAGAATGGTGTTTAGGCATGAATGTTGATCCAAGAACCTGCTCTGTGCCACTTGTACTTAGATTCCTCCAGTCTCAACTGGAACAGGGCAAAGCAGCCAGTACAATCAGGGTTTATGCCTCATCTATTTCAGCCTCTCATGGGGGAGTTGATGGCCAGCCAATAGGCCGACATCCCTTGGTATGTCAGTTTCTGAAGGGAACTCGTCGCTTGTGTCCAAATCGCACTTTGCAGGTACCAATTTGGGATTTGCCTTTCGTGCTAGACTCTCTCACCAAGCCCCCATATGAGCCTATGGCTGATGCAGATTTAAAAGCTTTGTCTCTCAAGACAGCTTTTCTCTTGGCTATATGCTCTGCTAAAAGGGTAGGAGAACTGTGTGCCCTATCTACTAGTGATGACTGTTTACATTGGAGGCCAGATGGCACAGGGGCGACACTCTGGCTCAACCCTGCCTTTTTACCAAAAGTACTTAATCCTCAGTTTAGAAATCAAGTTCTGGAGGTAGTTCAATTTCAACCCCCTTCTTTTTCACAGGTAGAACAGCAGAGTTTGCTCACCCTAAGTCCAATAAGGGCATTACACACCTATGTAAATTTTACTCAGACTTTGAGGAAGTCTCATTCTCAGCTTTTTGTTTGCTATGGAAAGGCCAGACCGGGGTTGCCACTTTCTAAGCAATGTTTGTCACATTGGTTGGTTGATGTTATTTCCCATGCTTATATGGACAGAGGGTTGCCAGTTCCTATGGGAATATGGGCCCACTCAACCAGAAGTGTAGCTACTTCATGGGCTGCACTAAAAGGAGTTCCTCTGGGAGGAATTTGTGTGGCAGCATCATGGTCTACACCATGTACTTTCGCAAAATTTTACAGAGTTGACGTAACTAGTGCAACACCTGTCAGCACTGCAGTTTTGATGTCTGTTGCCCAGCGAGGTTTGAATAGTTCGGATTCTGTAGTTCCTCGCGACCCTGTTGACATGAGTCATCCCATTTAGACCGTAGTGACGGTCAGAGTGAGGTCGAAACAGATCGTAAGTTATGAATATAACTATGGATCTGTGAGACCGAAGGATGACTGTCACTATCCTTGTCGCTCGGAACACTGGGGCGTTCAAGGTAAGAGAACGAGCCGGAAATTTAACCAGCTTTTATAAGTGCATGACGTTCCGCTTCCGGGGTCATGGGCATGACTTTGTTTACATAAGGTCTCGAAAGAAGGCGGAATGAAGTTTATCATTCTATTTAGACCGTAGTGACGGTCATCCTTCGGTTTCACAGATCCATAGTTATATTCATAACTTACGATAGTCTATGAGTGCTGCAAATGACCTCAGACATCTCAGCTCAGGAGGTGCTTTTAGTTCAGTTTGCTTTATTTCCACAGAGCAGTTCATTGTGACCACAACTCTGCAGCTTATACATTTGTGATTAAAACAAAATACAAAAACATGTTCACCTCGAACCATGATTTATATTTCAGTGATTATTATCATCATTATAATTATTATTTGTACATTTATAATTGTTTTTATGTCTTCATTTGTGCAAGTAATTTTCCACCTGCATGTTTAGATGGATACTTGCCTGATGGTAAAAGGAAAGGTGGGTACTTATATATTTTTATCACTTCGTAATTTTAATTGCTTTTTCGTTTGGAGTGCAATTTGAATTTAGAAATGTGTTTGATTTAAGTTTTCCGTTTTTTAAATGAATTAATTTTCAATGCAAAAATCCCTAAAGCAAGAATATTCACTGATCCCTCAGCCCGGGGGTTGCCGATGTAATTGGATATTGCGATATATATCGTGAAGGAGGGAACAAAACTAATTTATTCGCACACATATGATGTATTTTCCCAGACAACGAAATATCCGACCGGTAGAGAATGCACAGATGAAGTAGGTTAGTTTCCAAAGAGATGTTGCCTTTCACAACTGTTGTAAAGCCATCTTTTAAAATGTTAAACAATACACATTTTAATTGGACTTAATTTTTTTCCAGTTTATTTTTAATTTTTAGTTAAAATAAAAGGTCAAAGTTTGAAATCAAGGTTTGTCAGTTTGAACGTGAACAAACCCACCACCGCGATCATATCGGGTATTGGCAATCTGCATGAAAGAGAGGAAAGAACGTGATAGCTATGATTTACTCTGGCTGATTTTGGAATTAGTCAACAGTCTGATTTGATTCGTTACTTTGTATGGATTTGTTTTGTTTTTTTAAGTGTCTGGTAATTTACCGCATTGTGAATGCAAAACTTGTGGAAATTCTTAGTTATAGTATGCGCAATACTTGCAATCTCGTGCCGAATTTGAGGTTCTGAAATGCAAAGCAGGAGAAAAAAAAAAGCAGAAATTCTATACTTTTTATGTTCTACAACTACAAATTCTAACTTTAACTAGAGTAAACAAAAATTACACATTCTTATCATAGGTTTCACATGGGCTTATCGTAGGTAAAAATATCTAGGTAGGGCAAGAGATCAGGTTGAATGTGCTTTAAATGGACAGCCATATAAATGTATACAGAGAGTTAATCAAGTGTTGTGATTAATGAACAGTACGCCTGGCCTCCACACCTGTTGCTCACTGGCTGTACGCCTTTATATCAGGCCAAATCTGTGGTAAGGACAATGGAACAGCTCTCTGTAGAGCACAGGCTATCTTTATAAATCTATGTTTAAAGACCCCTTAAAATCATACATTTCAAGGTTGAAAAGTAACCTTAAGTCTATTTAGAACTTTTAGAACTGGGCAAGTGCCCATCAATATGCCTCAACTTTCAGTTTAAATACAAAATATGTGCACACAGGTAAGAAAATTTTGCTCAATCCATTTTTAATAGGGTCTTTAAGGAGAAGGTTCATAACAGGAACCGAAAAAAACAATGGAAACTTTTCAGAGAACGCGATGACGCGTTTTCGCCCTATTCAGAATCGTAAGTCTAGCAAACTTTTATATATTTGCCATTTTTAAATTATTGTGAATTTATAACATTATAGTTTGTATTATATTGCCCTGGAATTAGTTTAAAAAAAAACAAGTTACAAAAGATGCGGTGAGGTTTCTTATACAGCTGCTGAGTGACAGTAAATTTGCAATCTCTCTTCTGACTGTCATAATACAATCGCTCTTATAATTTTTTTATTTGGAAAGTTGTGGAAACGCAATAGTGGCATTTTTCTTTTGATGTTGGAGAAAGTGGGTAAGTAAAAAGCACTTGTCTCCCCTTCACCACTATCGAAGTTTACTCTGCAATCTTTTACTTCTGCATTCCAAAACCTGGATGTATGAAAAGGGACCGTTCAACCAGAATCAGACAAAAAAAAAAAAAAAAAAATCACATCTGCAGTCCTCATGCCTCCATGCAGCATGCCTAAGGCACGTTCACACAGATGAGCAGAGACCCTGGGCATCTTTCTATTGGTGTCAGTAGAAAGGTCTCTTTAGTGTCCTAAGTTTTTATAACTGTGACCTTAATTGCCTACCATCTGTAAGCTGTTAGTGTCTTAACAACTGTTCCACAGGTGCATGTTCATTAATTGTTTATGGTTCATTGAACAAGCATGGAAAACATTGTTTAAACCCTTTACAATAAAGATCTGTAAATTTATTTGGATTTTTACAAAATTATCTTTAAAATACAGTGTCCTGAAAAAGGGACATTTCTTTTTTTTGCTGAGTTTACATTCTCTGCACAGCTATTACAAGGCTTGTTTTAAATTATTTTTTTTGGCTGGCTTGGAGCATTTTAAGCATCTGAATTCTTTAAACCCAGTGGGGTGTAGGGTGGTCCTTGCTTTTGCTTTCTCTTAGTAGTAAGCCACATTCATTTCTGCTAATACAGGGCCAATGAGAGGTTCACAGCTTCAGAAATAATAGTCAGTGCAGAGAGCCTTAGTTCTTACTAGAATCATCACAAGAAATCCAGATGAAGCGCCCAAAATAAACAGCAAAGCAGCACGTTTTGAGCTTTACCTTGGTTCACACATCAGCCTGGTGCTGATCTTTTGAGAAAATTTTTCATGACCAAGTAAAACATTTAGCCTGCAGGGAACAATTATTACAAGTTTTAGAATAGTCTGTCAGGCAACCATGTAAATAAGGAAGGAATAGCCCAATGATTTACAGACAATATGCTGTATTGTTTTTAAGAGCATGATGAACAGGCTCCTCTCATGATCATATGTTTTACATTGTGCATGTTGAAGTGATACACTTTTGAGGTCTGATCAGAGGCAACGGCACAGAGAGAGGGGAAGAGCACAGCACAGCTGAGTAAACCAATAGTGCATAAGGTCTCTGTCTGATCCATTCCTTTCAGCTCCATCTCGACTTAAACACACACTAATCTATGGAACAGAACAAAAACAATCCTACAACCTTTGGAAAGAATTTGAGAACTTGTTACACATAAACACGGTCATCTGATCTGGACTGCGAATGACTGTAGTTCTACACCTGTAGTGTTTTAGATAAAACAGAAAGAAAACCATGTGATGATTTTTGTACCCATGTAATACGCTATTGCCATGCATACACATTATAAACAGGTGGAGATTATAAAGTTATGGGAGATAAATAGGAAATGAGCAGCAGAAACATGTGAATATCTGAGATCTGAGAAGCAGAAAGGTGCATATCAGCCATTTTTCGATGCTATGACATCCTCTGGACTGTGTCAAGATGCTTCTACATATGCCTCAGACAAAAGCATCGGTTGCCCTAAAGCTATTGAAAATGTCCTCTGATACTGCCAGTGTGTCTTCAATAATAGCAGCAGCCACTCCCTGAGACATATGTACTTGCCATGCTACACAATCTGCAAAAAGCAGCATGTCAAATAAGTAGGATGTCCAAATCCTCCATATTCATATTACAGTAGAAATACAAAACAAATGCATTCGCTGAGATTCTGAAGTGTGCATCCAGCGAACACAGGAGTGGAGTGGGGCAGCTTTTTCAAGCTTAAGTGCTACAGGTACCAAGAAAGCTATTCCTTATGGTTAAATTGTACTTTTACAAAACCAGAGTAAACCGTTTTTGTAGTTGTCGTATGTCATAGGTCAAACTAGAAAATACAGGTCAAAGAAAAATGGCAACATGGCAGATGTAGCATCTCTCGGAATGTGTGCATACTACACACCTGCATATCTAAAGAACATACTCCATTAATGGTGGAGGAATAGGTTCTTCATCAAAAGAATTCAGACACAGCCACTGTGTTTGTATCTCTGAGGGTCAAAGCATAATAGGATGCACTGCTAAGAGCATAGAGCTTATTAAATTTGAGCCCATCAAACAGCAACTTCAACATGATTAGATCAAGAGAAGTGATAAATCCAGCTGTATCAACATGATAAAGAATTGTCAAGATCCTGCTAATGCTCTAAACATCCTTTGATGCTAAAGCCCAAAGTATACTTCGGTCAGACGCACACGCTGAGTTTCCGCGTACAGGACACGTGACGCAAATCTCGTCATCAGCAGAGTGCTCAAGCACTGAACGCACACAGCCCAATTTTTCTAACCGTGAGTTTTTGAACGCGCAGACTTCGCATGCACCTGGATTATTTGCATGAATTAGTGGTTCCACAAGGTGGCAATACTCACATTTGAACTGTTGGTGTCACAAAAAAAAAATTGCTAGATGTAATCGCCTGTAAACAACAGTAGATGAAGGTAAAAACAGCAGATATGTGCGTGTGTGAGGAGGTCGGGAGATACCTGCATTTGTATCACTCGAGTCTGAAGGCACATAAAGACATCTTTATGGGTCTAAACTGAAGAGAAATAGTCTGGTTTTTTATAGCAGTCATAGCGCATGCGCCAACCACCTGTGTATGTACCGTCGAATGAAGTATACTTTGACAGGCTCGCATTCGACTGTACACAGATGCCGAGCGTTCACTCAAAATCGAAGTATACTTTGGGCTTTACTTGGTCAGATTATAATTAACATGCAGTAACACTAATACACAAGGGGACAATGGTGCTGTGGTCACACATCATACAAGCACTTCCCTGCTGTGGATATCTCATATCCTCTAAAGTTGGCACACACACACATTAAACCAATAGTACTTTTAAGTGATGTGGGTAAGATTCCACTAAGCTATGTGAAAAGTAGAGAAATGGTAATCTACTTGTGTATCATATGAAGTGTGAGTCTGTAACAGGTCTATCATAGCAGTCAGTATACTGTGTAATGTCTAACAACAAATGTATTGTAACTTTAACAAAAATAAAAACTCTTACATTTCCTTGTGCTTGTCCTCTGCTAAAATCTGGTCATTTGGCTTGAGTCCATATCTGTAAGAAACACAAAGTAAATACATAAATGAAACAGCATTTCCAAACAAACATTTCTGATCAAGAACTTTGTATCCAATGACTGTATGATAAAAAAATATAGCAAATCTGACCACTGTCCAAGTTAACTTATCCTAAAAGTGAATGTGCAGTGCTCTGTTGACACTTTATATATTAAACAGCTAAATCACTATAGCAAATTTAATGCAAGCAGAATTTATCAGCAAACCTACAGAGAACATCCACCCCTGAGATACATGCGAAAGATCATTTCATAATAAGGTCTTAGACCTAGAACCAAATAAAGCCTCTTAAGCCAAAATTATCATCTCAAATTAAATATTTAAAATGAACCGTCTCATTCCATCCAGACGTGGACAAATTTAAAAAAAACACTGTCAATTAATGAGTTATCTAAAATAGAGGTACGTGCACTTGATCTGCAATAGGAGGAAACAATCTGATTACTCTTTGTAGCACAACAGCTCATCTAATAAGGTTCATTTTACATCTGAAGAGGATTATGGGACTAGACACTGACTATGAGAGTTAGTTTTGTGACACAGGCCAAATAGTAGACTAAACCTTTGAGTTTACTGATTAAGTAAAAGAGTGGGCTTAAGCATGTAAACCAAATGTTAACTTCCCATGGGACCTTGTGTTGTAGGTGATATGGACTGCATGTCACAGTATGAGTTTCAATTCAAGGTCAGCTACAAGGAGTCACAGGACATGACATGCAGGTAAAATATTAAAGGGTTAGTTTACTCAAATGAAAATAATCATTATTTACTTACCCTAATGCAGGTGTGGGGAACCCTGCTCCTGGAGGGCCACTGTCCTGCAGAGTTTAGCTCCAACCCTAATCAAACACACCTTCCCTTAAATTTTTCAAGTAATCCTGGAGACCATGATTAGTTTCCTCAGGTTTGTCTGATTAGGGTTGGAGCTAAACTCTGCAGGACAGTGGCCCTCCAGGAGCAGGGTTCCCCACCTTTGCAGTTCCAAACCCGTATGACTAATTTTCTTTCGTGGAACAAGTGACAGTTTGAAGAATTCTGACGCAGCTTTTTCCTCTCTCAACAAAAGTGAATGGTGACTGCGACTAACATTCTGCAAACATCTACTTTAATGTTCCACGGAAGAAAGTCACATGGGTTTGAAGCGACATAAGGGTGAGTAAGGAATAATAACAGAATTTTCTAGGGATGTACGATATATATCGGCGGCCGATATATTATTGGTCAATAACCGGGAAAATCACAATATTATTATTGCACCGATAATGGAATTGCCGCCGATATTTTCGCTGATAATTTGTTATGGTTTATTTACTTCTGTCTTCCTGCAGCGTCTTTCTATCAGGCAGAAACTCGGGTAGTCTCAAGCGACAGTGCGCATACACAGCGTGTCTGTGTGAGAGAGAGCCAAGCTTTTGTTGCTCTGTGAGGATTATTTCAACATCTCTGCATCTTGTTATGTTGTTTTGGGGCTGGTTTATTCATCTGCCGTAAGTAATGATGGCATTTCCCATATTCGATTTGTTTCATGAGGCAATAAACGAAATGCGACAAAGACATGCATGTATGTTTCATGGGGGTTTTACCGTGTTCACTTATTCCTTCATGAAAAACAGAATGTGGGAAACAGCACATGGTTACTTTCTCTGTGAGAGAGTTACCAGGATTACCGTAAACACCTATATAAATGGGCACCATAATTTATGCAAGTGCATTATTATTTATTTCTCAATTAAATCAGCATCTGTAATAAGCACATTTATGGTTCATGTTACATTCGTCAAACCTTAAATAGCAGTCCAAATTCCAAGCTTTTAAATGACACTTATTTTAAAATGAGAAGCTTTTAATGAATTAGCAAGCAGTTCCAGGTTGAATGATGAAAAATTAAAACTTTTTTTTTTTTTATATCGATATCAGCCCAGAAATTCCATATCAGTGCATCCCTAGAATTTGCATTTTTTCACTTGTCTTCAAAAGACACTAACTCAGAAATACAAGCTAAATAAATAAAAAGTTAATTGACTAATTAATGCAAATTACTTAAGAGACCACTAACTATTAGCCTACTGCTGTTAAAACATGCTAGCTTTCAGTCAGGCAAGTTGATTTCACCTTCTCACTGACAAGCTAAAAACAAACTATTTTTCAATATCTTGAAAGCTAGTCTTTTTTTTTTTTTTTTTTTTTTTTAAATTGGTCCATGGTGGTCAGTCATTTGCTGGAGCCAATATCTAATCAGCAAACAGGCAGCTTACTGATCTCTCTTCATGCAACTTGGTAATCTATTCTTTGACTCTGCCCAGCAAAAAGCAGGTCTTACAACTTAACCTGCTCAACACCTAGAAGAAATCTAATGGAAATCATTACAGCCAAAGTCTGCCATGGGTCCACCTTTTAAAACAACAGTTTTAGGATTACCCAAGCTTGTTTTGCAATATGGATGGCATTTAAAAGAAAAAGGAGCTGGAGTTTGCCTTACTGATTAATAAACACCATTCACTCGCTTTCTCTTATTACTTGAAGACACCTCTCAACCTACTTTGAATTCAGGTCAGTTAAGGTCACCTACTTTGCTGAAAACAACTGTACAGTAAAACCCCTATAAGTGTGCCACCTCATGGTTATGGTAAGGCAAGGACACCAATGGCAAGTCGGGCACTGCCAGTATGTTTGTGGTTATATAATGCACTGGGTGAGTGGGCAGAGGGGTATTGTTTTATTACTATTGCTTTCCCTGAGAGTAGGCCTATATGCCAAAATGGAGATTTTTTTTCACCCTTAGAAGACAAGAGCACTTAGCCTTGCAGTTTAAAAGAGAGAAGGTATACAATTACATTTATTCATTTAGCATTCACTTTTATCCAAAGCGACTTACAGATAAGAACATCTTTGCAAAGCAGCAAGCAAAAGAATGCTATGGACCCAAAAGCTGTTGAGCTTTCATAAGTTGCATAAGTTGTTGAAAAGTGTGCATGTGCGTGAACAGACTGGATAACCAACATCATAGGATGGAGCCCAACAACAAGTCATCACAGCGGAAAGAATTCAACATTTCTGGAAGTACAGCAGGAAAAGGAAAAAGCACATACTCTACAAACTACACCCATTTATATACACCAACTTAAAATATTGACTGTCCCTAATGCATATTGCCCTTGTACATTGGGGGACTCCCAGAGTTTTACGTAAGAGGGAAACCCCACTAGCAGTGCAATTCAGGTAGCAATGCAGGTAGCAATGGAAAGTTAAGGAAACAAACATAGCA
This sequence comes from Myxocyprinus asiaticus, assembly GCF_019703515.2. Taxonomy (NCBI): domain Eukaryota; kingdom Metazoa; phylum Chordata; class Actinopteri; order Cypriniformes; family Catostomidae; genus Myxocyprinus; species Myxocyprinus asiaticus. The sequence goes on from NC_059366.1 coordinate 25,541,498, forward strand.
ACAACTCTGGAATATCTGGAAATAAAGCAAAGCAACAGAACAAAATAGCAAGTATTCCTTGGATGCCATGCTTGTTATTAACACAAGCGGCACAGGGAAATTATGTTGCTGTGGAGAAAGCTTCTTACTAAACGAGCCGCAAGTATTTGGGAGTAAAGAAAAAGCAGGATAACAGTGCATATAAACATATGACGATATCGACCCTTAAGCAGCTTTCTCACAATAAACAGCTCTCTGGTGTCCATGTAAACGAGCTATTTGAAAGACCAAGTCATCCATTAGATGAAAATCTAATTGATTGCAGAGAACCATGTGACTTACTTGTCTAGAAAATCTTTGTCCACCACAGCACAGATGTCAAGCAGGGGGTTTCCCATCCCGAAAAGGGCATTCTGACTGTTGGAGAGACACGTGCTATCAGTTAAACAATTAAGAAAACAACTGATTACTTCAAAGTAATTATAACAGATGTAAGCTATATAACACACAAAAATAACTTACTATTTTCAGCATTTTCATGAAAAATTTTAAAAACGCACATAACTCAAGCAACTCTAGCATTTTTCTGGAGGAGGTTTATCCAACAGAAATTCAGCATGAGGAAATATGCATGGGTCAGTCACGCAAAGAACTACAACACGTTACACAATGTGAAAGAAATTTAAGCATGGCTTTATAAACAAATTCATATTAAGCTTCAAGCTAGACAACTGGTTTGAGTTTAATCTTTGATGCATTTTTCTATACGATGAGGAATCCTTTATATTTGTTAAGGTTGCACAAAATATTATATGGTTGTTAATGTTTTAGTATTTAGTTTAAAGCATTTAAGAAAGCATTGAAATTTGAGACACAAAAGTTAACAAATTAAGCATTAAAGCACATGAGTGAGTGACTGACTGACTGTTCATTTGCCCTGGTTAAAACGTGGTAGAGACCTTTAAACCCAAAAGTTGAGATAAAAGGACTCATTTTGTGTCTTTCAATAATATATATAATTTTATTTTTTTATTTATTTTTTTTATTATATATAAATAAGAGGACTTTGATTTTTCCATGAACACCAAAGAACATCCAACAAAATTCTTCTAATTTATCTCCACACTCCTACTACATTCAAAGAAAAACAACTGTTTAGTAGAAAACACTGACAGTTTCTGGGAAACTTGTGAATAAGTCCAGATGTGTCAGTGTGGGAGTTTGCGAGGCAAGGAGGGCTCTAAAACAAATGTTTCAAAGGATAGATGTTCTATTGTACAAAGAAATCAGTGAATATTTATTTCTGCAAAGCTAACAGTTAAAAACATAACATATCAGCATGTGGTTATTTGACAAAACATTAAAAAATAAATAAAAAATCATCACAAGCTGTGAGCTTCCATTACCCTACACAAGCAAAATCTCTTTTTTTTTTTTTTTTTTTTTTTTTACAGTTGCTAGCAAGTTGGTAAAAAAATTATATTCTCTAAGAATTATAAATCCTTAAAAAAAAATAAAAATAAAAAAAAATAAAAAAAATGTAGCTGAATCAGCAAATAGTGTCTGACAGTCCAAATGTAACCCTACCTGGCTGCAGGCATAAGGATGGCTTGAGGTGATGTTGATGCTCACAAGGGTGGTCTGCATGTCCTGCTGCAATGATTTGCCCACTACATTGAGATTGCCTACTTTCATTGGATAGTTCAGAAACGCCCATCCTGTTTGGAAACGCCCACTGATTACTAGTGTGATTGCCTTTCATTGGATAGTTCAGAAACGCCCATCCTGTTTGGAAACGCCCACTGAGTACCTACATTGAGATTGCCTACTTTCAATGGATAGTTGAAAAACGCCTATTCCGGTTTGAAAACACACACAGATTGTGAAACGCCCCTTACTGTTCGGCAGAGACCTACTTCTCTTGGGCTGAGGTGCCCTTCTGGAGAAAGAAATATATTTGCAAATATTCACTTTGCAGACGCTTTTTATCCACAGCTTCAAAGCGATTAAGACATGATGAATAGTAAAACACACTCTGCGTATTTTTTTATATATATTATTATTATTATTATTATTATTATTATTATTGTTCGTTTATGTAAACACGCGCTAAATGACTTTTCTACTGTTCCGTCGCGTCTCTTGTTTTGCAAGGCAGCGGATTAGTAATGACAGGGGAGCGGCGCTTGACACTTGAGAGGGTCAAAGTGCGCAAAAAATGCGCATTAATTAGTATTGACATTGCTTGAGCGGGCCCAAATGCGTTAAAATGTGAATTAGTTAATGTCAACAATCAGATCGCAGAGCTAATGTAAGTTCCTAAATAATTATACTTTTCTTTCCTTTTTGTTAAACTTAACTGTTGTCTGTCCAATTACTACAATTGCTGCACAGCTAAATCATAAAGTTATATATGATAAAGAATAATAAAGTAAGCCCTTTAACTGTTGCTGAACTGATTATATGAAGCAAGTCGTTTTCTACAATTTACGGTGTATTAAATTACATATATAAAGCCTTTGTCAGTCCTAAACAGTTTTAAAAAAGTGATAACTTAAGTACCTTGGAATTTAACTGCATAATGTTAAATAACACCAGGTCTGAATATCAGGCATCATATGTTCAAATTGTGTTGTGCACTGTTCAGTGCCACACCTTCACAAAAAAGATGATGAGACAGAAAGAAAGAGCAGAGGGAGGCTGCTAAAGGGAGTGTTTCTTTGCAAAGCTGGATTCAAAACACCAGCAAGCAAGCAGGTGAATCATGTGATAAATATCTAGCAAAAGATCCTGCACAGTACACGCTCATACAGAAAAGTATTTATCCTCAAAATAATTTGCCACGGGAGGAAGTAATTTATAACTACACAAGTAAAGCATATTTTAATAAAACTAAAAATATTAGTTTACAGAAAAAAAAAGATAAAATATACAGTACAATTTTTCAGCTGGTTGAGCATGGCGCTAGCAACGCCAGGATCATGGGTTCGATTCCCAGGGAACACACAAATTGCTAAAATGTATACATGTAATGCACTGTAATTCGCTTTGGATAAAAGTGTCTGCCAAACGCATAAATGTAAATACATAAATGTAATATTATTACAATCACAAGGCACCAGGTCAGAGAGTGAGTGAAAGTGTTAATCAATCTCTGTATTTTTTTTTTTTTTTTTTTTGCCCCGCATGACAGTATACTTGTGTGCAACAAGTGATCACCTAATCCACAAAAACATTGTTTTACGTTGTTATGATGAAAAAAATCTAAATATTACAACTAACTACACACCCTGCAACGGTCATAAAATGCTTTAAAACGTGTGGATATAGCATAAATCGAAAGGACACTTGTATGGTGAGAGCATGCATAGACCACAAGTATGGGATCAAAATCCCATCAAAAGTATTGCAGTCACGGATCCAAAAATAATAAGCATGAATAAAAAAAAATTATAAGTGCAGATAAAAAAGCGCAAAAATAAATAAAAAGCGCAGATCAAAATAATTAGCGCAGATCAAAAAATAAGCATTAATCAAAAATATATAAAACATCATGTTTTCCTTGGATATATTGTTTTTTGTGCTCTGACAATTTTGCTCATATTTTCATTTATTTTTACGCTTGCGCTGTATTTTTATTTGCTTTTGTTTCCAAGTTCTGCGCTTGGTTTTCCAAAACTTGTGAGTAGAGTTTCATGTAAATCAGGGGGCGTTTTGCATCCCTATTGGTCCACTAGTTCTTGATCGACAGCTCCTCCTCTAGCCAATCTTTCGAAGATGGGAGGTGACATCACTCCAATGCAACTCCGATGGCTGCTGCTCAATATTATATTACTTGTGGTTTATAGATATGCTGCTTGTGTCTGTTGAGTATTTTCTGCCAGCTCTAGATGTTTTCTGCCAGCTCTAGTAGTTCTGAACTCATGACTACATTGGTACAGCTAGTAAAAACATGCATTAAACATCCACACCAACCCAGCCTTGTTTTTTGTTTTAGATATGCAGCCAATAACCAACAAACAAGGAAATCTTAAATATTGCCTAAACTTAAGACTCTGCTAAATAAATTCAGCTGACTTGATACATGTGTTAAGGGACTACATAATGGCCTACTCGGACAACACATTGTTTCCTAGAGCTGGCAGAAAATACTCTAAACAGATAAGCAGAGTATCTAACAACCACAAATAATATAATATTGAGCAGCAGCCACAGAGTTGCACTGGAGTGACATCACCTCCCCTCTTCGAAAGATTGGCTAGAGGAGGAGCTGTCAAGAACTAGTGGACCAATAGGGATGCAAAACGCCCCCTGATTACATAAAACTCTACTCACAAGTTTTGGAAAACCAAGCGCAGAACTTGGAAACAAAAGCAAATAAAAATACAGCGCAAGCGTAAAAATAAATGAAAATGTGTAAAATTGTCAGAGCACAAAAACAGTAATATAACCAAGGAAAACATGATTTTGTTCGCAATTCTGATGACTTTGATTTTTTTTTTTTTTTTTTGCAGCATATTTTAAATGTGTATATATTTTTGATTCATGCTTGTTTTTTGATCTGTGCTAATTATTTTGATCTGCGCTTTTTTATTTTTGCGCTTATTTATTTTATTTTTTTTAATCTGTGCTTATTTTTTGATTCACGCTTATTATTTTTGAATCCATGACCGCAATACTGTTGACGGGATTTTGATCCCATACACAAGCAGTATGCGTTTGTGTATGTTCATTTAAACCTTTAGCAATGTGAACGCACGAGGGCTCTGCGTGTAGTAGAGCCTCATGTACACGCGACGCGACCGACTGCACAACAAAAGACACGTGGAGCTAGATTTACACCAGCGGGAAGCACTCCAGTGGTCGATAAATAATACTCCAGGGCAGCATCTGTTCAACACCATTAGTCATAAATACAGCTACACGGAGCCTTGTCCATTTATAAATCTTCAGTGCGACAATACTGTGGATACTGTTCACGCTTTGAGAAAGTCTGCAGGATCACCAATTTGCGATTTTAGATTTGCAGCAAAACTGACAAATGCTTACTGACATTCCTGCAGAGAGTCAGAACTTGGCATGGCATTATTATAGGCAATGGGAAACTGAAAGAATATTATCTACCTCAACAACTAACATTTGTAGCAAGTCATTATTTCATCTAAATTAAATCAGCTGCAGGACATGCATCAGTATTGCTCATAGTTAATTGGAAAATGTATCATGAGACACTCCTTTCCAATACGACAACAATGTGCTTTTGAGAAATAGCACTGAGTTGACAGCACACGCAGATTAGACCTCAGACCCAAAAGTGCTGGCACACAAACCCCATGTTTAATAAATCATGTTTACTGTACCTGAGCTTCTTTTCCTCGAGTTTAATCTTCTTGGCTTTAGGTTCATCAGACGTCATGCTGTAATGATCGTTTCTATCTATCATACACACTTGGAAGCGAATGAATTAAGTATCTGACGCCGCCGAGTGAAAATTATACCACAGACAGTTAGCTGCCCTCGTATTGCCGGAGCAAAAATAATTTCCCAGCCTAATATAAACTTCGATAGAGCACCGCATTTACACAAGTATTGTTTATCATATTTCATATCAAGCTATTTTTAATTAAGACGCAATTCTTTCCGTGTTTTAAATCAACTTTACATTTGAGTCAGGCGTTTATATCGAGGCATGAATTGAGAAGGAGGATTGACACATCTGCCACATTTGCAAGGAACGAAGGAGTATTTGGTAGATTCATCAAGACAGCTGTCTGGTGGTAAGTCTTATTTAGAAATAAGTTTTCGAAGTTTTTATTCTTAGACAGTTGGCTGTCTGGGTTTGTTCGCTGAAATGATTACCCCAAATAATCGGTAGATATTGAAGATCCTGTAAGTTCTCTTTCAGCATACACAACTTTTAGGTTTAGCGGTTTTGGGTTTTTTACTGTTTTCTGAAAACATTAATGGTTCCGTTTGCATCGCACATTCCAGCATTATCTTAAATAATTCTGGTTGTTTTGGCTGTAGATTTGGGGTACTAATATATATATATATATATATATATATATATATATATATATATATATACACACACACACACACACTGGCGGCAAAAGTTTGGAATAATGTATATATTTTGGTGTTTCGGAAGGAAATTGGTACTTTAATTCACCAAAGTGGCATTCAACTGATCACAAAGTATAGTCAGGGCATTACTGATGTAAAAAAAAAACAGCACTATTTGAAAAAAGCCATTTTTGATCAAATCTAGACAGGCCCCATTTCCAGCAACCATCACTCCAACATCTTATCCTTGAGTAATCATGCTAAATTGCTAATTTGGTACTAGAAAATCACTTGCTATTATATCAAACACAGTTGAAAGCTATTTGGTTCGTTAAATGAAGCTTAACATTGTATTTGTGTTTGTTTTTGAGTTCAGAATCAGAATCAGCTTTATTGCTAAGTATGCTTACACATACAAGGAAGTTGTCTTGGTGACAGGAGCTTCCAGTGTACAATAATACAAAAAATACAAAAACAGCAGCAAGACATAGATAATAATAAAAAATACAAACTAATTATACATATACGTACAGACACACACACACATACATACATACATACACACACATACACGTGTATAGTGCAAATCTAATACAATTAGATGCCACAGTATGCAATTAAGGTCAATATTAGGTCACAAATGGCAAAAAGAAACTGCTTTCTCTAGAAACTCAGTCAATCATTGTTTTGAGGAATGAAGGCTATACAATGCTTGAAATTGGCAAAAAACTGAATCTCCAGCCGACCTCCATTCCCTTAAAACTATCTGTCTGGCAGTAATGACAATGGTTAGGACCCAACTCTTTACATGTCTGTTCTCTACATCGATGACCACCCCATCGCCCAAAGTACAGAGTCTGGGGCAAAATGAAACCCGAGTGCCCACTGCATCACACACAAAACTCTGAACCTTCGACCAAAATTCTTGTATCGTAACACACCACCAAAAGACATGGGTTGTGTCTCCATTCTCTGATTGGCATCGCCAGCAGGTGGGTGTGTCTTTAAGACCAAGCCTATACAATCTTGAGGGGGTCCAATAGAATCGATGTAAAATCTTGAATTGCATAAGGCGCACCCTTGCATCTCTAGATGCAGACTTGACATTTTTAAGAATCTTAGTCCACACTCCATCCTCCAATACCAAGTTTAAATCTTTCTCCCATAATCTCTTGATAGAAGTTAAAGCTCTGTCCCCCAGACTTTGAATTGGCAGGGAGTAATACACTGATGCCTCATGACCTTTTCCAAAAGCAGTACTCACCACTCCCAGAGTGTATGCTGCTTTAGGGGGATGTATTCTACTCCCAAAAATAGTACAGAGCAGGTGGCGCTGCTGTAAATACCTAAAAAACTGAGATCTGGGAATCCCAAAGTGTTGAAACAAATTTTCAAAAGATCTCAACACTCTACTCTCATATAGGTCACCGAGTGTAGTAACCCCCCTCACAATCCACTCTGACCAGCAGAAAGGGGACTTTCTGGGATGAAAAATACATCATGAATGCGCCGCGGATGGCCGCCTCGGTGTGGAGTGCTTCTATTGTTTTGTTGTTTTTGTTTGTTTGTCCTGTGTTTAGTAATCTTTTTCCAGTCAGTTTTACCAGAGGTGAACTGCTGAACATTCGACAGCATATACCAGTCAGTCTTTTCCCAGATTTGGAATATTCTGACGTTTTGTTGGACATTTTAGTTGGAGGCGCGGCTGTGTTGTTTAAACACACTATGAGACGCAGGCGAGGGAGACGAGCAGGCGCGCTGGTCAGGCTCCTTCGGCGTTCGAACAGTGCTGCCGAGCATTCAGCTTGCGAATCTCCGCTCTCTCCCTAACAAAACGGAAGAACTACATCTCCTCACTCGCACAAACAAGGACTTTTCAAACTCTGCTGCCTTGTGCTTCACAGAAACCTGGCTGAGTGAAGCCATTCCGGACAGCGTGTTACATCTGCCAGGCTTTCAGCTGTTCAGAGCGGATCGCATCGCGGAGTTAAAGGGGAAAACGAGAGGTGGTGGAACATGCTTTTACATCAATGAAAGTTGGTGTACAGATGTAACAACATTAAAGAGGATGTGCTGTCCTAATTTGGAAGCGCTATTCATTAACTGTGAGCCTTTCTACTCGCTGCGGGAGTTTTCCTCATGTATTCTGGTGAGTGTGTATATCGCGCCAAACGCGTGTTTGAATACCGCGCTGCAACAGCTAGCTTATCAAATCACAGACATGGAACAAAAATTCCCAGACTCAGTTATTATTATTCTTGGGGATTTTAACAAAGGAAACCTCACACGTGAACTGCCCAAATACAAACAGCACATTATATGCCCAACCAGAGACAGACATATACTGGATCACTGCTACACAACAATAAAAGATGCATATTGCTCTGTTCCTAGAGCAGCTTTGGGACTATCTGATCACTGTCTGGTTTATCTTATTCCAACCTACTGACAGAAATTAAAATCTGCTAAGCCTGTAGTAAGGACTGTAAAGAGATGAAGCAGAGCTGGAACTACAAGCCTCCTTTGACTGCACTGATTGGAGTGTTTTTGAAGCTGCAGACACCAATCTGGACGAGCTCACAGATATTGTTACATCATATATCAGTTTCTGTGAGGATATGTGCATTCCTACTAGGACTTATTTAACATTTAACAACGACAAACCATGGTTTACAGCAGAACTCAGGCAGCTTTGTCAGGCCAAAGAGGATGCTTACAGAGTTGCGGATAAATTCTTGTACAATCAGGCCAGGAACACACTGAATAAGGGAATCAGAGTGGCTAAAAGAAGATACTCTGAGAAGCTGAAAAACAAGTTTTCAGCTAACGACCCTAAATCAGTGTGGAGTGGCATGAAACAACTTACGAATTACAGGACTCCTACCCCCAACCCTGTGGTGGACCAACAACTGGCTGACGACCTGAATGTGTTCTACTGTAGATTTGAAAGGCCCAATCTCACACCCCATACCCACTCTGACCTTCACACAAACACCAACACCTCCTGCAACCTCCCTCCTCCCCCTCCTGCTACTCAACCTGCACTTAAGATCTGTGAAGATGATGTGTGCCGTGTCTTTCGAAAACAAAGAAGAAGGAAAGCACAGGGCCCAGATGGCATTTCACCTGTATGTCTTAGATCCTGTGCTAACCAGCTGGCCCCCATCTTCACACTGGAGCAGTGTGAAGTCCCATGCTGCTTCAAATATTCCACTATCATCCCTAAGAAACCAAAAATCACAGGACTTAATGACTACAGACCTGTCGCCCTGACGTCTGTGGTCATGAAGTCATTTGAGAGACTGGTGTTGGCCCACCTGAAGGACATCACTGGACCCTTTCTAGATCCCCTTCAATTTGCTTATCGAGCAAACAGGTCTGTGGATGATGCAGTCAACATGGGATTGCATCATATCCTGCAACATCTGGACAGACCAGGGACATATGCAAGGATCCTTTTTGTGGACTTCAGTTCGGCTTTCAACACCATCATCCCAGCTATCCTCCGGACTAAATTACACCAACTCTCTGTTCCCACGTCTATCTGTCAGTGGATTACCAGCTTTCTGACAGACAGCCAGGCAGCAGCTTGTGAGATGGGAAATTCACTTCCAGCACCTGTACAATCAGCACTGGTGCCCCCTAGGGATGTGTGCTCTGCCCACTACTCTTCTCACTCTACACCAATGACTGCATCGCCAAGCTCTGTCAAGCTCCTGAAGTTTGCAGACGACACCACTGTCATCGGCCTCATCCGAGATGACGATGAGTCCACATACAGAAGGGAGGTTAAACAGCTGGCTGTCTTGTGCAGTCAAAATAACCTTGATTTGAACATGTTCAAAACGGTGGAGATGAATGTGGACTTTAGGAGGAACCCCCTAACACTGCCACCCCTCACCATTCTAAACAGCACTGTGGCAGCAGTGGAGTCATTCAGGTTCCTGGGCACTACCATCTCACAGGACCTGAAGTGGGAGACCTACATTGACTCCATTGCGAAAAAGGCCCAGCAGAGGTTGTACTTCCTTCGCCAGCTGAGGAAGTTCAACCTGCCACAGGTGCTGCTGATACAATTCTACATAGCAGTCATTGAGTCTGTCCTCATAACTGTCTGGTTTGGTTCAGCTATGAAATCAGATATCAGAAGACTACAAAGGACAGTTCGGACTGCTGAGAGGATTATTGGTTGCCCCCTGCCCCCCCTTCAAGAACTATACACTTCTTTTTGAACTGTTGCCTTCTGGCCAACGCTTCAGAGCTCTGAGCACCAGAACCGTCAGGCAGAGGAACAGTTTTTTTCCCCCTAGGCTATCCATCTCATGAACAGTTAAAACTGCCCCTTTGAGCAATAATTAATGTGCAATACACAGCTTAGTCTTTTTATATTATCCAACACATCCTACCTCTTCTGCCATTACATTCCCTTGCACTGTATATAATCAGTTTGTATTTAGATTTGCACTACGTATGTGTGTGTATGTATATGTGTATATATGTGTATATGTATGTATATATATATTCATATATATGTATGTATGTATGTGTATATATATTTTGGGTTCAGCCATATGCTCGAAGCAACATTTAAATAAATGTCCGAATTAAACACTCTGGACGGCAAGCAGGAAAAGACGAGGCTGAATCCAGCTTCTTAATCAACTGCTTTTTATTAGTAAAAGGGCCTCAGTGCTTCGACACTACACAACTCTATCACTGGCGAGTGAAATATTAATATTTACTTGCCAGGGGCTAATAACAGACGTTTTTTGGTCGCATAGTGCGAAATGTACTCGCATATGCGAGTGATTTACTTGCAATGTAGAGGGCTGTATCAAATTGATTGAAATAAGAGAGGGGGACATCTATAGGGAAAGACTGTAGCAGGTAGTTGAATTTTGGAATACAATTCATTTTAATAACATTAACCTTCCCAATCATAGATAAATGTTATGAAGCCCACCTGCCCACATCGCTCGAAAAACTTTTATTAAAGGGTCGAAATTAACTTAATTTACTTAATGCCTTGTTTGGGCCACTGAAAGGCACCCGGCAGAAAAGCCGTTACCGGGCAGTACGCTCTCAGAGCCAAAGCTCCGGATTTAGACCAATTATCTTTGTATACCGAGAACTTAGAAAAGGAATTAATGGGGGGTCGCGTGGCGCCATGTGAGGGTTGGATGTGTGAACGGCGAGCTCTGCGCTTTTTGCTAGTTTTTAATACTTTATGTCATAAGCCAGTGAGATTCTGTACACCCTGATCCATAACTGTTCTATGAAGACAGTATGTCAAAGAAGTCAAAATCCTCGGGCTCTGGAGACATTAAAAGACATTTATGTGCTCAAGCTGATACCCCAGACAGGGCCGCAGACCAGGGACTTGGTTTGGACAGTGCGGCAGGAGAGATTCAACTGTCGAGCATGTCGGCAGTGCTGGCGAAGGTCGTTGCTGACTTGGAGGATCTTGCTGTAATACGTCAAACGATCACTGCCATGGAGACGAAATTCTCTGAGTTGGTTACAAGAGTGTCGGACGTTGAGAAACGGATCGATTATCTGGAGTCATCAGAGAGGGAGTTAGCTGCTAACCCGCTAGTGACTAAGACAGATTTGGAATGCGTTTGGGAAAAGTTGGAAGACTTGTTAGAATTCCTGAGACCGAAGAAGGCCGAGATATGGTGAAATTTCTAGACGAGCTCTTCCCGAGTCTGTTCGACATAACAGGCCATAAACAGGAAATAAGGCCCCGATCAATTCTGGCCAAATTTCTGAGAACATCTGATAAAGATCGTTACGCGAGGTGAGGAGTAAAGGAAGACGTTCTTGGAAGAACCACAACATTTTCTTGTTCCCAGACTTTGCAAATTCGACGAGAGAAACGTGATCGATTCGAGGAATGCAAGAAACTCTTACATCAACGGAAGGTTGCTTTTGCACCTCCCAGCCAAATTGAGAATAGATATTAAGGATGGCCGCAAAATATTTACATGCCCACAGCAAGCAATGTCCTTCATAAAGTCAATGGAATGAGTAAGTTATTGTGTGATACTGTCTATGAAGCCGAGTGGACCTGACTCACTGAACATTCATTTGACTGTCCGAGGAAACTGGGCGCCTTTTTTGTTTCTTTTTGTGCTGGTTCCACCTAGCGGCTGGAGTTTGTTTTGTGGAGGAACACACCTTCAGAAAAGTTATGTGGATGAATGTACACGTCTTTGTGTTTATCCTATTGGCTGGAGTTTGTTTTATAGATTATTTTCTGTTGTGTAATTCTGTCTCACAAAATTTTTATAGAAGCACTGGACTTGAGCAATCCGACAAAGTTGTCGCGGGGACTCTCATAGGCATACATGGACTGTTTGAGTTTAAAGGGATGGACACCGGTTGGCGCTGTCATGCGTGGGGTTAATGCGCACATTTTTCTTTTTTCTGTTTGTTTGGTTCGGGGGGAAGGTCGGGGTTTGATTGTTGCACTAATGTTGGAAGGTGGTCTTTATCATTTTATTTTTGACACACAATCAATTTTTTCTAATATGTCAAATGTTAGTATGAGTGGATTGTCTCTCTCCATGTGGAATGTGAATGGGTTGGGGCACCCCATAAAAAGAAGGAAGGTTATTTCTTAAATGTAAGAAATATGATATTGTGTTTCTTCAAGAAATGCATCTTTCCCCGCAGGAAGCTGAAAAATTTGGGAAGATATGGGGTGGACATGTTTTCTTTAGTGCTGGCTCAATTAAGAGCAGGGGAGTCATTACATTGATAAGTAAACATCTACAATTCAAATGTCTCAAACAGATTAATGATAAATTAGGAAGAGTCATTATTGTTTTAGCAGAAATTCCAAATCAAAATCAAATCAAATCAAATCACTTTATTGTCACACAGCCATATACACAAGTGCAATGGTGTGTGAAATTCTTGGGTGCAGTTCCGATCAACATAGCAGTCGTGACAGTGATGAGACATATACCAATTTACAATAACATGAAATTAACACAACACAATTTAAACATCTGTTATACATAATTAAACTCAACTTAAAACATCAAATTAACACAACACAATTTAAGCATCTGTTATACACATAATTACACTCAACTTAAAACATCAAATTAACACAACACAATTTAAACATCTGTTATACACATAATTACACTCAACAATATACAAATAATAACATACACTGTACAGTATACAATATGCTGTTTTTGTTTTTTTTTTTGTTTTTTGTTTTTTACTATATAGATACACATTATTCAATAAAAATTAAAAATTAAAATATATATAAAAAAGTGTGTATATATATATATATATATAGAGAATGTACAGTATTGTACTGTATTGACATTCAGGCTGTCGGTTGATAGTCAGTTGTTAAGAGAGACATAATATAATAACAGTAATATAATTTATGACAGTCCGGTGTCAAAAACAGTCCGGTGTGAGATATAAGAGTAAGAGTAATAAAGTGCAGTGTTGATGTATTTGATCGTGGGAGATCAAGAGTTCAGAAGTCTGATTGCTTGGGGGAAGAAGCTATCATGGAGTCGGCTGGTGCGGGTCCTGATGCTGCGATACCGCCTACCTGATGGTAGCAGTGAGAACAGCCCATGGCTCGGGTGGCTGGAGTCTCTGATGATCCTCCGAGCTTTTTTCACACACCGCCTTGTATATATTTCCTGGAGGGAGGGAAGCTCACCTCCGATGATGTGTTTGGCAGTTCGCACCACCCTTTGCAGTGCTTTGCGGTTATGGGCGGTGCTATTGCCGTACCAGGCGGAGATACAGCCAGTCAGGATGCTCTTCACAGTGCAGGTGTAGAACCGTGTGAGGATGTGGCGGTTCATTCCAAACTTCCTCAGCCGTCTCAGGAAGAAGAGGCGCTGATGAGCCTTCTTCACAATGACTTCAGTGTGGACGGACCATGTGAGTTCCTCAGTGATGTGGACACCCAGGAACTTGAAGCTGCTGACTCTCTCCACTGGTGCTCCATTGATGGTGATTGGACTGTGTTCTCTGTCTTTTCTTCTGAAGTCCACCACAAGCTCCTTTGTCTTACTGACGTTGAGGGAGAGGTTGTGCTCCTGACACCAGTGTGTCAGAGTGGGCAACTCCTCTCTGTAGGCTGTTTCATCATTGTCAGTGATCAGACCTACCACCGTCGTGTCATCAGCAAACTTAATGATGGCATTGGAGTTATGTGTTGCCACACAGTCATGTGTGTACAGGGAATACAGTAGTGGGCTGAGAACACAGCCCTGCGGGGCTCCAGTGTTGAGGGTCAGTGGTGAGGAGATGTTGCTGCCTATTCTAACCACCTGGCGTCTGCTTGACAGGAAGTCCAGGATCCAGCTGCACAGCGAGCTGTTTAAGCCCAGAGCACGGAGTTTCTCATCTAGCTTGGAGGGCACTATGGTGTTGAATGCTGAGCTGTAGTCTACAAACAACATTCTCACATAAGTGTTCTTTTTTTCCAGGTGGGAGTGAGCAGTGTGCATTGTAGATGCAATGGCATCATCAGTGGAGAGGTTGTTGCGGTATGCAAACTGCAGCGGGTCAAGATTGAGTGGTAATACAGAGCAGATGTAATCTCTGATTAGTCTCTCAAAACATTTGCTGATGATGGGGGTCAGAGCAACAGGACGCCAGTCATTTAAACAAGTTATTTTTGATTGTTTTGGAACAGGCACAATGGTGGATGTTTTAAAGCATGTGGGGACTACAGACAAAGAGAGGGAAAGGTTGAAAATGTCCGTAAAAACACCAGCCAGCTGGTTCGCGCACGCTCTGATGACGCGGCCCGGAGTGCCGTCTGGACCCACGGCTTTGCGGATATTCACCTGTCGGAAGGATCGGGTTACATCCGCTACAGAGACGGAGAGTGAACTAACCTCTGTAGCTTCGGCCGCGAGAGCTCTCTCCGTGAGGGCAGTGTTATTTCCCTCAAAACGAGCATAAAAAGTATTTAGCTCATCCGGGAGAGAGGCAGAGGTGTTCATGGCGGAGTTTTTATTCCCTTTTAAAGTGATGTTGTTAATTCCCTGCCACATGCTTCTAGAGTTGGTGGTGTTAAACTGTTCTTCAATCTTGCTCCTGTACTGGCGTTTTGCTGTTTTGATAGTTTTTCGGAGGGCATAACTGGCTTGTTTATGCTCCTCCGCGTTCCCGGAATTAAAAGGAGGTCCGCACATTAAGTGCTGCGCGAACATCGCTATTGATCCACGGCTTCTGATTCGGATAGATTCGTACAGTTCTGGTCGGAATCACTTCCTCTACGCACGTTCTGATGAAACACATTACGCTATCAGCGTAAAGCTCGATGTCGTCATCAGAGGCGGACCGGAACATCTCCCAGTCCGTGCGATCAAAACAGTCTTGTAGCGTAGAGTCTGATTGGTCCGACCAGCACTGGATCGTTCTGAGGGTGGGTGCTTCCTGTTTCAATTTCTGCCTGTAAGCGGGCAGAAGCAGAATGGAAGAGTGGTCCGATTTGCCAAATGGTGGGCGGGGGAGGGATTTGTAGCCATCCCGGAACGGAGAGTAGCAATGGTCCAAAACCTGGTCCCCTCGTGTGTTGAAACTAATGTGCTGGTGATATTTTGGTGCGACTGATTTTAAACTGGCTTTATTAAAGTCCCCGGTCACAATGAACGCGGCCTCAGGGTGCGCGGTTTCCTGCTCACTTATACTCCCATACAGTTCCTTGAGTGCCCGGTCTGTGTCGGCTTGTGGGGGAATGTACACAGCAGTGATAATGACTGCTGTGAATTCCCTCGGTAGCCAGAATGGTCGACACAGAAGCATAAGAAATTCCAGATCAGGAGAACAGAAAGACTTGATGGAATGTACGTTCCTCTGATCACACCAGGATTTGTTGATCATAAAACATACACCACCTCCTCTAGTTTTACCTGAGAGGTCTTTCGCTCTGTCCGCTCGGAGCATGGAGAACCCCGCGGGTTCAATGGCTGAGTCTGGAATCTCCGCAGACATCCAAGTTTCCGTAAGGCAGATAATGCAGCAGTCCCTCGTCTCTTGTTGGAAAGAGATCCGCGCTTTCAGCTCGCAGAGCTTGTTATCCAGAGACTGAACATTTGCCAGTAGAATAGTGGGTAGCGGGGGTCGATTTGCACGGCGTCTTACTCTGATGAGAACGCCGGCTCTGTTTCCCCTTTTCCTCCTGCATTTCCGTGGCCGTGCTGCCCAGACAAAGGGCTCCGCTTGCGTGTTTGTAAACAGCGGGTCGGCATTGAGGAATGTGAAGTCCGGTTTTCGGTGTGAGATCGCTGAACCAATGTCCAAAAGTGTTTGTCTGTCGTAGACAATAAGGCAGACAACATCCAAGACAAAAAACATAAGAATTGTAAACAAAACAAACAAACCATTGCTATGTTGTGTCGGAGCTCGCAACGCAGCAGCCATACTCGGCGCCATCTTGAGTCCAATCCTATGGGGTGGACATGTTTTCTTTAGTGCTGGCTCAATTAAGAGCAGGGGAGTCATTACATTGATAAGTAAACATCTACAATTCAAATGTCTCAAACAGATTAATGATAAATTAGGAAGAGTCATTATTGTTTTAGCAGAAATTCAGGGGCAAAGGTTGATTTAGGCTAATATTTATGCACCTGACGTTGATGATTGGGGCTTTTTTATAGATCTTGAAGGGATGTTGCAAGCCGCTGGCACCCCTCATAATATAATCCAAGCAAGTGTAAGAGTTACCATCCAATTTCCCTGACCCAGCTAGATGTAAAAATATTGTCAAAAATTCTGGCTAACCGATTAAGTTATGACATCTCTTATACATACAGATCAGGTGGGGTTTATCTGGGGCCGCAGCTCTTCTGATAACATTAGGCGTTTCATCAATATTATGTGGTCAGTGACGAATGGTCGGACTCCGGTCGAGGCTATCTCACTTGACGCCGAAAAGGCGTTTGAAATGGTAGAATGGAATTAGCTTTTTAAGATTTTGGAAATATACTGGTTCGGGAATACTTTTATTGGATGGATTAAGATATTTTAAGCCTGTGGTGCATCGAGGAGCACCAGTCCTGGAAGTGCCCAGGTTCCCCGCAGCTCCAGCAGACTGGCCCAGACTTCATGGCCATACCTGCGGCAGTGGATTCACCAGCCTGTGGCGTAGAGGGTGACCCGGCGAATTCAACGGTCCACGGGACCGGGAAACGGGTTTTGGGGACATGATTCCCCATTTCCGGGGAACCAGAACAGGACGAGGGGAAGGAGAGGGGATGAAGAGGGCTCACCAGCCCCCGAATACGCCACTATATGGTCCTCAGCCAGCTGGACCGCCTCATCCAGCGACGCCGGGCAGTGGCACTAGACCCACTCTGCCATTCCTTTCGGTAGCTGGGAAATTAACTGCTCCAGCACCACCAGATTCCCATCTTGGAAAGCTTGACGTGCATCACAGCCATGAGTGGGTCCAGGGTCGCGGCTGAAGACCCCTCCTGGTGTATCAAGTTCCGCAGCATCTGCCGGTCCTCCGCTTGAGCCTGGAAAAGCACCTGGAACCGCTACTCCTGTTCCAGACACAATGCAAGCAGAGACTGATGTTGTGTTTGGTGGATGCTGGTGAGGGTCTTGAATACTCCCTCTTAGGGCTGCACAATTAATCAAAAAACTAATCGCGATTACGATTATGGCTGCCTTGATTATGTAATCATGAAAACTGACGATTACAGCGTTCAATTTAAGTCTGCTCCTGTTGCATCAATGGTTTCTATTTACAACGTGTTTTTGCAGTGGTCGAGTATTCTAACTAATCACTAACATGTCCTTGAGCAATGAAACGGCAATGGCCAATCAGAGCCGCTTCAATTAATCCTCCGTCAAATCAGTAATGACAACTGATCCTAATGTGCAAGTTTTAAACTGTCTGAATGCCCAGATGATTACTTTATGTTCCACCTCTGTTCGTGGTGGCACACGAAAATTAATACTGAAGAAATATCACCTGACACTTGAAAAGAAGCTGTAGAACAAGAGCGAAAAGCACTTTGGAATTATTTTGGATTCATTGCATATTGCACAGCTCGCTTTAAACGTAGATGTTAAATACACTGCAAATGAGCAACACGACAAAACTAAAATGCTCCTGTTCTAATCAAGGCATAGACGCGGTGTAAATAATTGATTTATTATGTTGATTGGCTTTGTTTTTAATGAGAGCATTCGCGAGAGTGCAGAACTTTGTGCGGAGCGTCACTGAGCTCACGTCAAAATGTAGGTCTCAAACATTGTAAAACTCCAGTGAGTGACAGCATACATTGTAATGGGAGAGTTTGTTGCGTTGCTCGATTTCTGTGTACAATTTATTAAAAATCTAATAACAGTTTTGTTTTGTCATGTTAGTAAGTAGGCCAATGTGAATTTGATTTGTACAAAATAGCAATAAAGTAATTCAACTTAACTGTTCTAAGTTTGTTTTGGAGGTGTAGCCGACATAAAGAATGTGGCATGAATAGCATATTTCAGGAATCAGCGTCATTGTTATCGCGTCTCCTCTAATAAGACCCATTTGCCACACAGCTGGTATTGGTAGATTTAACATTTTCATGAATTGCACAAACTCAAATGACTTTTTAATTTCCAAAGTGCACCACTGAGGCCAAAAATTATCTAACGATGATCGTACATAAACAAGATCACCATTGAAGATATAACGGGATGGATGGTTCCCTGTCTCACCACCAAAGCGCTTACTGAACGCAGTAAGTAACTTGGTCAATTTAAATCGGCTGTTAATAAGTTTGAAAATTGTCATATTATTTACTGTATGTGGACTAATAATTTAGCAATAATTTAATTTATTTTATAGCATAGATATCCATTTAAAATAAGTTTTATTTGGCCTAACATTAACAAATATTATTACAATATTTAATGCTTAAAAGATGCTTAAAAGAAATTGGAGCGTAGCTCATATCCACCATTGAAATCTGCTACTTTGCTTACTTTGTCACGGTAATTTAATATTTTAATCGACATTAATAATTGTGATTACAATATCAAGGGCAATAATCGACAATTATGATTTTTGCTATAATCGTGCAGCCCTACTCCCTCCTAATCCTGGGTTTCGGCACCACTGTTGTAACAAGTCACTGGATATGTCAGGAGGAGGAAGCGGGACTCGGCATATTCTTTTCTCAATGAAGCCATTTATTTACAATAAGCAACGTGGCTTTTCAGCACACACACTTAAACGCGCACACACACACTCAGACGTTTGAAGCATAGCTCTCACTCCTCTGGCTGTTCGGACTGCTTTTTTATCCCTCACTGCAAACACAAACAGCTGTTAGAGATAATTTCCCACATGTGTCAATCCTTACCATTTTTCCTCTCTCTGCCTTCCTCTCCACAGACGTCGCCCGGCCACGCCCACATCACCACACCTACATTAGCTTGCCACAAAACAATAAAACTTGCTACAGTTGTGCTCAAAAGTTTGCATACCCTGAAAGAAATTGTGAAATTTTGGCATTGATTTTGAAAATATGACTGATCATGCAAAAAAACTGTCTTTTATTTAAGGATAGTGATCATATGAAGCCATTTATCATCACATTGTTGTCTGGCTCCTTTTTAAATCATAATGATAACAGAAATCACCCAAATGGCCCTGATCAAAAGTTTACATACCCTTGAATGTTTGGCCTTGTTACAGACACACAAGATGACACACACAGGTTTAAATGACAATTAAAGGTTAATTTCCCACACCTGTGGCTTTTTAAATTGCAATTAGTGTCTGTGTAAAAATAGTCATTGAGTTTGTTAGCTCTCACGTGGATGCACTGAGCAGGCTAGATACTGAGCCATGGGGAGCAGAAAAGAACTGTCAAAAGACCTGCATAACAAGGTAATGGAATTTTATAAAGATGGAAAAGGATATAAAAAGCTATCCAAAGCATTGAAAATGCC
Source organism: Myxocyprinus asiaticus (assembly GCF_019703515.2). Taxonomy (NCBI): domain Eukaryota; kingdom Metazoa; phylum Chordata; class Actinopteri; order Cypriniformes; family Catostomidae; genus Myxocyprinus; species Myxocyprinus asiaticus. Next base: position 25,561,499 of record NC_059366.1, read on the forward strand.
AGTCAGTACTGTTCAATCACTTATTAAGAAGTGGAAAATTCGGGGATCTCTTGATACCAAGCCAAGGTCAGGTAGACCAAGAAAGATTTCAGCCACAACTGCCAGAAGAATTGTTCGGGATACAAAGAAAAACCCACAGGTAACCTCAGGAGAAATACAGGCTGCTCTGGAAAAAGAGGGTGTGGTTGTTTCAAGGAGCACAATACGACGATACTTGAACAAAAATGAGCTGCATGGTCGAGTTGCCGGAAAGAAGCCTTTAGTGCGCCAATGCCACAAAAAAGCCCGGTTACAATATTCCCGACAACACCTTGACACGCCTCACAGCTTCTGGCACACTGTAATTTGGAGTGACGAGACCAAAATAGAGCTTTATGGTCACAACCATAAGCGCTATGTTTGGAGAGGGGTCAACAAGGCCTATAGTGAAAAGAATACCATCCCCACTGTGAAGCATGGTGGTGGCTCACTGATGTTTTGGGGGTGTGTGAGCTCTAAAGGCACGGGGAGTCTTGTGAAAATTGATGGCAAGATGAATGCAGCATGTTATCAGAAAATACGTTCAGACAATTTGCATTCTTTTGCATGAAAGCTGCGCATGGGACGCTCTTGGACTTTCCACGTGACAATGACCCTTAGCACAAGGCCAAGTTGACCCTCCAGTGTTTACAGCAGAAAAAGGTGAAGGTTCTGGAGTGGCCATCACAGTCTCCTGACCTTAATATCATCGAGCCACTCTGGGGAGATCTCACATGTGCGGTTCATGCAAGACGACCAAAGACTTTGCGTGACCTGAATGCATTTTGCCAAGACAAATGGGCAGCTATACCACCTGCAAGAATTTCGGGCCTCATAGACAACTATTACAAAAGACTGCATGTTGTCATTGATGCTAAAGGGGGCAGAACTAAGAATAGAATTAAGAACTAAGGGTATGCAGACTTTTGAACAGGGGTCATTTCATTTTTTTTCTTTGTTGCCATGTTTTGTTTTATGATTGTGCCATTTTGTTATAACCTAAAGTTGAATATGAATCCCATAAGAAATAAAATAAATTTGTTTTGCCTGCTCACTCATGTTTTCTTTAAAAATGGTACATATATTACCAGTTCTCCAAGAGTATGCAAACTTTTGAGCATATGTTTGTGAGAGTGTACTGTATGTTCTCAATCCACAGAACTCCTGACTCCTGGACGATTTGAGCTTTCATCTGTGTATCCATTACAAGAGATGGGAAAGTGAGAGGGTTATCTCTTTCATTCCCCAGATGGAAACTTTCAATTAATGTCATATCACATCAGTGCACAGAAGTGGGGTATTAAAAGTATAACCACCAAAACAATAGGTTGAATGCTATCAAAACCTCTTTTTGCAGCCTCGTAGAAATCCCAGTATATGTGAAACAGAACATCAGTTTCTTTGAGACTGGATCTTCAGGAAGACTCACTCACCTTCATGTCCTTCCAAACCTGTATGACTCTCTTCCGCAATGAAAGTGGATTGGAACCTGGGGTGGTCAAGCTCCTAAAAGGACACAATAAGCACCTTAAAAATATCATTAAAGTAGTCCAAACGACTTGCGCATTATATACCAAGTCTTCTAAAGCCGTGATAGTTTTGTGAGAGGAACAGACTGAAAGTCATTATTCACTGAAATTCTTGCCATGAAAATCTTGATTGAAAGCTTTGATCAACATTAACTGACATTGTATGGAAAAGAGCATCTTTGACATTCTGCTATAAATAACTTGAAAGACATGAGGGTGAGTAAATAATGACTGAATTTTAATTTCAGGGTTATCTTTTCCTTTAACAGTGTAGTTCCATACTAAGAATGATCTTTTAAAGCACCTTTATTATTTCAATGCATATCATTGAAACTTAATAGTACTCACTATTGTCCTATAGATTTTGGTGTGGGACATCGGGAAACTTAACCATCAGAAGCTTCCTAATCTGAAAGGAAGTCTCAGTGTGCAGTCTGGAGCTCTTAAACCAGAGAACCAAAGCCTGAACATTGACCTTAAAATCCAACAACTAGCCATCTCAGGTAAGTCAGGCCACCTTTTATAAGCTTCTGTCGTTACTCATTGCCAGGTGGGGCATTTGAAAGATCTAAATGTAGAGATAAAATGCTCATGGAAGGAAGCTTAAAAATGGAATCTGACATAAATTTCCTCTTATGCTTTACAGGATTGAAAGTGAATCGACTTGATATGTACGGAGAGAAATATAAACCATTCAAGGGTGTGAAATATGTGACCAAAGCTGGGAAATTCCAGGTCAGAACATGAGGCTGGCTACAGATGTTACAGAGGATGATATGCCAAAAAATGTATTAGAGGTGCCTTTTTCTAAGTGACATCATACAGGATTGCAGCCTTGCACACAATCTCCCTTATTTTTAAAACATTAAAGTTACGTTTGTCATCATACTATTTATCTTTGTTTTGGGGGAAGAAACTGGGAATTTGCAAGAAGTGAAAGTCTTTCCATTGGAGAGTATTTCTTTTGGGAATCTTTATCTTCAGATAAATAACATTCCATTGTTGTATTAAAACTGTGTAATGTTACATTTAAGTTTAACACTTTACAATAAGGTACACACGTTGTATTCATTTGTTAACTTAATAGTTATTAAAAAATTAACTAACAATGAACAATGCTTTTACAGCAATTAATGTTAATTTCTAAAAATACACAAACATATAATTGAAAGTTGTGCTAACATTTGTTAATGCATAATGAACTAACATGAAATAAAAATGTATATTTACATACAATAATATATTTATAAATCAAAATGTGCTGTAAAAATTCTTGTTCATTGTAATTCATGACATCTATTGCATTAACTAATGTTAATGAATAGAACATTCTTGTAAAGTGCTGTTGATGTAATTCATATTACATCTCTGAAAGAAACACTGATTTAGCCATTATAAAGGTATTTTTTACCAGTGGCAAATTTTAGCAGAGAAAACATTTGTTATAGTCAGTGGAATATGAGAATGAGTATTACAAGACTTGGGTTTCATATTAATTGAAGTACTTTATGTTAGATTACATCATTTCTTTTTCTACAATCTTTAATAATGGTACAAACTCATACTTGAGAATATCTGCACACAGACAAACATATCTTTTTTCATTGAATCATTTGTCATTAAATTTCTTTTGTGTTCAGTGGCCTTTCAGTGGGAAAAATAATTTTAAGAGGCCTCAACACAAATGGCCTTTAAATACACAACCATGCATAGAATAACAACCTTCTGATCTTCTACACAAGCATATCACAGCTCTGAGATCACCAGCAGTTGTATTCTGTCTCAAAAGGAACCTCTTCTCAACACTTACAATCAGGAGATGACACCTCTCATTTGTGAACAAGAAATTGCTTAGTAATAACTACACATTAGTTTGCCATGTACAAGCATTACGGAGCTATGATTAGCACAAATGATTGACATGATAGATAATACGCATGTACGCCACCTTTAAAGCTTTCCACAGAATTTGCACCCACAAAGGACACACAATTATTTTATTAAATGTAAATCAAGGGAACTGCTTAATTGCATTTAAAGATATGTATTTAAACCCAAAGCCTTCAGATTTATAACATTTGCAACAAAATGATGTCTCTGTGTGCTTGTTTCCAGCTCTGACAAATGGCTGTTCATTACGATATGATTATAATGAATTCACTTGAATACACCTTAAAGTTTCATGAGTAGCACAGAATAAATGTCTTGGAAGTTACCATAAAAAGAGTCCTTTATTCACTTAAGATTTTTTATACTAACTAACTTTCCAGACATGCAGTGTAATCTATTACTCATTATCTAGTAACTGAAACCTGAAGTGCAGTATCTTTTATAAATGAGACTGCAGCTTGTCCCTTTGTTCAAATGAAAATCTTACAGAACTGTTTTATTATGGGGCACATATGTTGTTCTTTATGTGACATTGATGGAAAAAAGTCTTGTCATATACAGTTGTGCTCAAAAGTTTGCATACCCTGGCAGAAATTGTGAAATTTTGGCATTGATTTTGAAAATATGACTGATCATGCAAAAAAACGGTCTTTTATTTAAGGATAGTGATCATATGAAGCCATTTATTATCGCATAGTTGTTTGGCTCCTTTTTAAATCATAATGGTAACAGACATCACCCAAATGGCCCTGATCAAAAGTTTACATACCCTTGAATGTTTGGCCTTGTAACAGACACACAATGTGACACAGGTTTAAATGGCAATTAAAGGTTAATTTACCACACCTGTGGCTTTTTAAATTGAAAATCACAACTGTATACATTCACAAAACAATATTTTCACCCTTTCTAATGTCACCATAACCCAAAACATGCTATTACACATAAAATGCAGCCCTGTAAATTTCACAATGAGGCACTATATCGGGGCTGAAAAAGGTACTCTTCCCAATGGATATGTTACAGAAAGAGTTTTTTAAGTGAATGCAATGCAGTGCATCTTCTGATAAATTGTTAGCTGTACAGAAAGTTCAGCTTAACATTGTTCCTCTTCAGCATTGTGCTGTAAATTCCATAAATACGAATCTATGTTACTACCTAAGGTAAAAGTTATGCTTGCAGTCCTTATATCCAAACAGTGGTATCACATACAAACAAGCCACCTGGGTCTTGTGTAGTAGTTATCCATTTTATCTAAATGGAAGATACATTACTGTGCAAAAGTCTTAAACACATAAGATGTTTCACATAAACATTTGTCTCAAGATGGTTATTTATATCTGCTACTTTAGTGTGTCAATAGGAAATATACATTTTATACTCCCAAACATTCCTTTTGCAAATAGAATAGAAGAACAGGGAGCACTGCAACAGATGGCATGGCCCCCACAAAGCCCCCCACTGAACATCGAGTCAGTCTGGGATTACACGAAGAGACAGAAGTAATTGAGACTAAATAAAAAAAGAAATGTGGCGAATTCTCCAAGAAGCTTGGAGCATCATGTCTGCCAACAACCAAGATAAACTGTGTCCAGGTGTACCTAGGAGAATTGGTGCTGTTTTGAAGGCAAAAGTGTTCACACCAAATATTGATTTAGCTCTTTTTCTGTTTACTGGACTTTGTATGACTTTAATTGATTAATGAAAACTATTTGTCATTATTTTCTTAAGAAATCCTCACTTTGAAAGTTTTTCCACAAGTGCCTAAAACTTTTGCACAGTACTGTACATTAAGACAGGTCCTTCATCAATATATTTCTATTGAAATACAAACAGAAACACACTAAAAGTTAAGTCAAAATTGTGTTTATAAATTGTTTTAACTGTAAATAGACTGGCTTTGATGTTCACTTTAGCCAGGTACCAGAGAAAAACAGTTCAACTGTTGTGATGATTGTGTTTCTCTTTTTGAAAGGGTATGAGAAATCTCATTCACATCCACTCTCACACAAGTTTAACAAAAAGAAAGAAAAAATGACAATTGTATTAAGAAAGAATGACATGTCTACTTACATTTACATTAAAGTACCGTTTATATAATAGCTAATGAATATTAATTTCACATGTAAATGTAAAAAAAAAAAAAAAAAAAACAATCTTTGGCATCAATCATGCAAGATACTTCTCTGTAATGTCTCTGTAGTTGCATGACCTATACAAAAAAATTAAAAGGCATCATCCCATGTAATAAATAGCTAAGCAAAGTTCATTATAAATATGAACTATAAGAACAGTTAATTATAGCGAATTATAACTTAATCAATAAAACCTAAAAGTCATTGTACTTAAAGGGATAATTCACCCCAAAATGAAAATTCTCTCATTATTTACGCATGCCATCCCAGATGTGTGTGACTTTCATTCTTCTGCAGAACAAAAATGAAGATATTTAGAAGAATACCTGTACATCCATACTCTGTACATCCATACAATGCAAGTGAATGGTGACCAACACTTTGAAGCTTCAAAAAAAGAAAAAAAAAATGCAGCATAAAAGTAATCCATACAACTCCAGCAGTTTAGTCCATGTCTTCTGAAGTAATCCAGTCAGTTTTGGGTGAGAACAGACCAAAATATAACTCCTTTTTCACTACAAATCTTGACATCAGCAGTCTCCTTGTCAACCATGATTCCAAGCTCAATTACCCTTCCTATGGCACCATCAAGTGCTCTGTGCATGTGTCAAGCACTAGGAAATGTAATCAAGCTTGAAATCATGATCGTGCTTAAAGACTGCAATGGCAATATGTACAGTGAAAAAGGAGTTATAATTTGGTCTTTTCTCACCCAAAACTAGATCTAAATTAGATTTAGTCACTATTCACATGCATTGTATAGACCTACAGAGCTGAGATATTCTTCTAAAAATCTTGGTTTGTGTTCTGAAAAAGAAAGACAGACATCTGGGATGGCATGAGGGTGAGTAAATGGTGAGAGAATTTTCATTTTTGGGTGAACTATACTTTGAATGTATATTTGCGACTAAAACATGATCTGTGATAAGGATCTGGTTAATTCAGACAGCATTAAGAAATATAAATATATACATTTTTAATAATAAATGTAACTGTCAAAAACTAAATTAAAAGTAAATTTCGTCATGAACTCCAACATTGTTTGACAGGCATTTACGTCATCATGCCACATTTCTCCAATACAAAATAGAAAACTTCTTCATGCAAAAAAAATATATATATATACCTGGAATTTGGAAACCCAACATACCAAAAATATATATCTAAAAATGTAAACCACCATAGTGTAAGATGAAGTTACCTATAGCAAACTTTCAGGACAAAAATAGCCTCCAAAGTAATCAGCAAACTAAGTACCCATACCAGTAAGTAAAAAAAAAATTATTAATACCAGTCGCCCCTAAACTAGATCTGAACAGTGATGTCCAAAAGTTTAAGGATCAGACAGAGTCCTTTCTTTCTCCTTGCCACCCCTTATCAGACATCTGAAAAGGCAAGGGTGCTGATTTTAAATGGGAAAGAATCTAGTCCTCATTTACTGGTACCAGGGGGTCTTTCGGACCCAACGGAGAGTGAACCCAGCGTCTGTGCGGATCTTGATGGAAGCAGCCTCTGCTTCTCTCACTGTCTCCTTCACAGACTGCATGAGGTTCTGTGCGTTGTGCACAAGCATCTCAGTAGCCTTAAAGGAGAGATGCAACAAGTTAAAAATCTCATTCTGTTACAGATGTTTGATTTCAGTCATTTTTATGTTTAACTTCTGCAGATGCATTATTATACTGTAGGTGGTTGAATGTTGAAGTTTTGAGAGGAAAAAGCATGTGCATTGTCCTCACCTGCTCAGATTCTTCCTCACTGATGTTTGTGCGTCCCAGCATAGTGGCCTTCACTGTAGACAGGATCTTCAGCTGAGTGCTGATAGTTGGGATACGTTCACAAACCTACAATTAACAAAATATATTTGAGGGAGACTTTAGAGCTGCACCTGATCTAATGTCAGGGTTCCCACATTTTTGACCAGTGAATTTCCATGACTTTTGCCTGACCTTTCCTGTCATAGGGATTTTTAAAAGTCATTCAAATTTAGATTGATTCGCTAATGAATCTTTCCAATTCAATTAATAGAAAAGTGGAGACCCGAAGAGATACTTTGCAAGCAAGTAAATATTTAGCCAATAAAATATTTAAGAGCAGAGTATAACTGTCATGTGTATTTTGTTGATTCATGTTTTTGATGTCTTTTATTTTGGAAGTTATTTCCGGTTTCATGTCATGTGTCCCTAGTCATGTGATTTCATGTTTTCCCTCCATGTTCATGTGTCTTGTTTTCATTGGATTATTGTCTCGTTATCTTGTTTAGAGTTCTCAGTGTTTATTGGTTATCTTTGTCATGTGTTCTCCCATGTTCATGTATTTTAGCCTCATGTTTTCCTTTGTCCATTGTTAGGTATTGTGAATGTAACGTTGTCAGTTCATGTCAAGTCACGTTCATGTCAAGTCACGTTCATGTTTATGTTTCACGTTTGTAATTAAGTTTTTTTGGATATCACGTTTGTCAATAAAATTGCACTTGGATTCTTCACATCATCGTCTTCGTCATTGCCAGCAACAACGTTACAATAACTAGAGACCAGAGCCACTGACCTGCAGAAGGTTAGTGCGTATCCGTTTGTCGGTACATTGCTTGGCTACTTCCTTAGCCAGTCGTGTGACCTCATCTGAGGCCTTGGCGATGTCCTTGGCACACTGAATAAGGGCACGTTTATTCCCACTACCACCACGCACCAGGCGAGACATCTCTGCCATCAACAGGGCCATGCGCTTAGCTGCTCCAATGATGTCATTACCCTACCATGAAAAAACATGCAGAAAAGTTTTAAATGAGGGCTAGACTATTTGTGCTTTGAGAAACACTGAACTGCATATGATAGCCTCTAAAGGTAAAAATACAGAATAATAATAATAATATGTGGGCATGTAGATAAACCCAATTTTGCCTTTTGTTAATCTGTGTTTGTTGATAATCTAGCTCAAATTCTACATAACCCTTTAGAATTTAATAGTACCTTTGACAAACTTTGAGTTAGACAAACAAAGTGTTTAAAATCAATTCATATTCATCCACTGCATATCAATGCTTGCATCATGCCTTTTGTGAAATTAGTAGGAGGATCATCGTGTCTCCTGGAATTTGTCTGAAGCAACTGTACATCGTTTTATTAAGTGTTGCCAGGAGATGCTGCAGAATGACTGTAAAATCTCATACAATGAGGGCTGAAATGGCAGCTATGCCCATATGCCACCAGCCTCCATTTACCCTGGAACACCCGTGCACAAAACTGTTCTGGCGGACTGTGAGGACCCACTTTAATGACCAGCTGTGGGTAAACATTTCCAAATGTCAAGATCTATGTTCTAAGAATTGTCTGCCAAGGTCAGACCTTTCGTTCATGTGAAAAATGGTCAAATGGTCAAAGCACATAATGGATTTGCGAATAATATTTCCATCATCCTAATGGGATTTTTTGAATCCACCTCTACCTAACACATAAACTTTAAAGTAAATTTTGTAGAGTTTAGGCACATTTCAAGTGTTCCCATTCAGGTTTTCTTTAGCGCAAATTAAAAATTTGCATGAAAATAGTTGGATGAAAACCAAGCCAATGTCTTTATGGAATGTTGGAATTATCCAACATTTGGGAAATATCAAGCTACATTTTTGTTAAAAAAAAAAAAAAAAATTCTGGGACCTTGACAACAGATTCTAAGTGTATTTTACTCCATCTCAGCAATGGTACTGCTGTACCTATCTTGTGAATAAACCATCTTATTCTTAATCATTGAAAAACCAAAGGTTTTGCATTAAATCATTATTCCTTAACCCCCAGAGACCCGAGCATGTTGTTGTTTGCATTTTCCATTTACCTTTTTGATTTGTAACTAGCAGCACCTAAGAAACCTTAACATTTTTTAGAGCAATTCCATTTCCTAAAAATGTAATCTTCACATATGGGGACAGCAGAATTAAGATGTGAAGTTTTAAATAATACCAAGCTATAGAAAGTCAGATTGTATTTATTAAATTGTTTATTATTTTTCCAGTTTTGTTGGTGTTTATGAGACGTTACAGACATTACAGCTGTAACATTTTCTGTAAAGCTGCTTTTGAACAATGTGTACTGGAAAAAGCACAAATATATATATATATATATATATATATATATATATATATATATATATATATATATATATATATAAATAAATGTTTTGACTTTTATGTCAATGTTTTTTCTACTTTGGCAACAAAATCTTAATGTTCTCTCTTTGCACTGTCAAACAAACAAGTGATAGTGCTGAGGCATTTTACCAATCAGAAATTCGCATAAATAATTCTGATACAAAGTAATGGCCAGCATCATCCAATCACTGCCGTCCATGTTAAAATAAAATTATACATTATAAATTCAGAATCTGTGACTGATTATCATTGTCCCATGTCTGCCAAATATGTTGAGAGGTCCAAACATCATCTGCAGGCTGAAACTGAATTTTTGGTTAGATGTTAGGAGTGAATGCACTTGACTGCATTCACTCCTATGATCCATAGGAAAGCTATAGGATGCTCCCTTGCTCCTAATTTAGTGAATGATTTAAACTCCAGTGTGCTGTCTGTCTGCACTGGTCTCAGAACATTTCAAAATGCACCTTATTTTAATTTTAATTCCATAAAAAACCTCTGAAAGCAAAAACATCTTCAATGTGAAAATGCAAAGTAAATATAGGATTTCTAATGAAAAAAATAAAGCTATTGTCCACTATACATTGTGTTTAGCAGAGTGGCGTTTTGCGATAAATCTCTCAAATTTAAAAAATGGCATATAGGAAGAAACTAGAAACTCTAATCTTTTCACTCAACAAGGTTTCAATGTAAAAACGTAATTAGGTTTCTTACCAGATGTAGTTTTTTGGCCATTTCTCCAAAAGACAAACTCTGCTGTGATCGGCGTCACATGATTCCGTGCATCAAAATTTTAACCCTTTACTCACAGCCCAGAGTGTTCTGAACTGAGATCAGTCCGTTTAAATGAATTTAAATTAGACATTGCAAATAGCAAAGCCAAAATACAACGTACACGCATGTGGATGCGGGGGTCGCACAAGGTTAAGTAGAATTCTACATTTCTTATGTTTGTAAACAGGCATGCATAATTTCAGTGTGTTAAAATCTATTATCCCACAATGGCTTTGATATAGTTCATTTACATGGTTAGAGAAAAAGCATGTGCAAAACAACAAACAGGCATGTGACATGACTGCAACCTATGTAATTCTGAAGTCATTGGGAAACTGTCATCCATGGCTTCACAGGCTGGCAAAAGCAGTGTTTAGCAGCAACACTTGAGTGAATGGCCCCCCTTTAATCCAGGGCCCAGAGGCGTGACCATATCAAAAATGCGTGGGAAGTGACTTGTGAAGCCAATATCAGTTTGTCCAAGAAATGCACAACAAACTTGCCATTCCAGTCGCTGTCACTGGCAACCCCCAGCAGCAAAAAAAAAAAACACACCTGAACTGTGAAGCAACAACTGCAGTAGCAGCTATCTGGTTTCAGCATTCCCACAATAACATCTGGATGCAGAAGAGATGCTGCAGCCTACCGGGCCCAGGAAAGCGCAGTACCTTACTGGACCATTTGCGAGCCTCCTGATGCAAAGACTGTGCGGCGGCCAGAATGGGCTGGTTAACTGGCTGATTGGAGGACATTAAGAGTAGCTCGGGCTCAAAATCATCCTCGTTGTCTGTGAATTCATCCTCATCCTCTATATCTACATCCACCTCAGCGGCTTCAAAACCCTCGTCTGTCACTTCAGGCTGAGGAGGTGGAGAAGGACAAGGGGAGAGGAAGAAGCCGGCATGAAGAAAGAAGGACAGAGTTAGTACTAGAAGCACTGGATGGAGGTTTCCAGGAGATGGTTTTGGGAATGGCTTGGGTTTAGGACTAGGTGGGACAGGCAGCATTCTGTTTCCTTCTGGGTAATGACTGCCACAGAGCTGATCATGTTAACTCTGACTAGGTTGTTACACCCTGGGTTAAAATAAAGGTAGAGGTGTTGTGTTGTTTATTCTCATGTAAAGTTGAGGATGAAAGCTGGGTGTCTGGTTTCATTTGGACAGAGAGCAAACAAGCAAAGCCCCCACCCCCAACAAGACATACTTAATGCTACATTAGGAGTAGCATCTTGGCGTTGGTAGCTTGGGGTGTTAAAATGAGTTTAACCTGAATGATAAATAACCTGAACCTATGTCTCGTTTTGAACAGATCTTCAATAATTGGAAGTACTGCACCTGCAAAAACTGAAATAATCATCCTGGGAAGACACTGAATTAGATTTACTGGGCCTAGACTTGTTGAACCAATCAATTTCTATCTATTGTCATGCAATATCTCAGCATCTCATAAATCTGGCTTGATTTATGTCTTCTCCGTTAGTTTTTGGTTTTTATTTTATATTCAATTTGTCAACAAAACTAAACAATTTAGTTTCATTTTTTGTTATTTTTCACAGCTTTAGTTTTCTTAGTGTTTTGCAGTTTCAGTTTTTTTATTTTAGTTTTAGTATTTTTTATGGCTGCCAAAGCTGAGATTTTACTGGTGTAATTAAAAATTCTGACATTATTACAATTCTCAGGACAGTCTTGTGTTACCTCTATCTAGTGGTATTTTCATGTTTAATGTGGACTGTAAATGTTGCAAATTTTATAATATAGGGTGAATATGGGTAAAGTGACAAAGGACATTTAAGCTTGATCCACATTGTATCCATACATTTTTCCTTAAATTATTACAAATCATTAGTAAACTAATCTTTGGGGAGTAAACAATTAAAGGGATAGTTCACTCAAAAATGAAAATTCTCTCATTTACTCACTCATGCCATCCCAGTTTTGGACCTAGTTGATTTGCATTGAATGGACCTACAGAGCTGAAATACTCTTCTAAAAATCTTTGTTTGTGTTCAGCAGAAGAAAGTCATACGCATCTGGAATGCCATGAGGGTGAATAAATGATAAGAGAATTTTCATTTTAGGGTCAACTATCCCTTTATCTTTTTGAGGTTTTTAATTGATGATTTTATTTTGGGATGTGTGGCAAAGCTCATTTCATGACCACTGGTGGGAAAAGCAATAGTAAAGAAAATGACAAAAAAAATTAGGTAAATCTTGTTAAGGTTATAAAAAAAGTTAACTTAATGTTATGATCTGAAAGTGTATATGAAAATATTAAAATGTATTCCAAACAGATGTAGATATTTTCTGGAGAATAATTTTTCCTCTGTCCCACTTTAACAGTACTGCATGAATCAAATCTGTGATTTGGTCAAAAGAGGGTCTTCAAAGGTTCTACATCCCAGTATTGAATATTTCTTCATTTTTGCTTTTGACAAAGGTAGAAGACATCCTAAACTTTCTCCAACGGTATAATCTTAGGTTATGTGTTGTTTAGAGCATAATTCAAAGTATCAAGAAATTTAAAATTTCCAAAAGTGTCCCACTTTGCCCATATTCACCCTACAATATCAAAAACTAAAACTAAAATTAATTTTAGATAATTTTTTATTTTGTTTTAGTTAGTTTTGGAGTTATGAAAAAATATTTTATTTTAGTTTCAGTTTTTTCCCAATAAAATTATTTTAGTTAGTTTTCATTTTCGTTAACTATAATGACACTGCTCTGTACCCTGCATTAGGTTTAGTAAGGGTTTAGTAGAGGTATTCTCCCACTAAGCCAAGGTCAACATTGCAATAGTGAATATCTGCAAACTTATCTTCATAACTGAACAAGCAATAAACATGGGGCTGTGTGCAGACACAAACAGACAAAAAGACCATATTAACACATGCAAGTGAGAACAAATAAGCCACAAGGAACAAGACAGAGTGAAAGGACAGAGTGTTGATCTGAATTCCAACAAATAGCACAGAAACATCCACAAAGAAACAATGACACAACTAATAACTCAAACACACCCAGTAGGCTCTCACTACGATCATCTCATTGGGTTAGACTTCTTGCTTACATAACTTTCTATCACCTAAAACAGCATTTGCAATGAGCTCATAGCTGCTCAGCACTCATTTTGGTTACTAGTTCCTTCATATTGTGTCCACCATGGAAGATTTTTCCTATTAATTAAAGTTAACATGAATAGTCCTGCCAGCCTTGTTTCATAGCTGAAGCATTTATGGGGTAAAGTTGTGAAGAAAAGTAATATATTGCTCCATTACTATGGTAACACAATTAGTGAATCTACTTGTTAAAACCGTTAGAAATCAAGCATGCAAACACTTCTTTCATAGATGACAGTTTCCTTTTTCCAAATGTCAGGTAAACAAAAGACATCAAATTCACTCAGACTTGAACAGATCTAGGAGGCAAAGTCTCACAATCATAAATAACAGGCTGGTACACAAAGCAGAAACTACAAAACTATCGTTACAACTGATTGGATTCCAAATAAAACCTCACAAGTTCTTGACAGGCTTCGTGAGATTCACCCTTTGAAATTATTTTAAATCTACAAAGAATTTTTGTGCATTTTAAATGTAATAGGTCCACTCACCTTGCTGGACCATTTTTGGGCCTCATCGTGTAGTTGCCTGGCAGCCACCATCATCGGCTCGCTCACCATCTCGCCGGCTTTCTGCTCAGGGAACTCCTCATCCTTCTCCTCTGGTGGCGGAGGTCTCGGGGGAGGTACCTCTCCTTCAGGGAGGGGTGGTTTGGGAGGAGCCTGATCATCATTGACCTGACAGAGGAGGAGAGAGTTGGTATGTGAGGTAGATGAGTTAAACTGCCTTGTGTCTGTTAAACAAGCATTTTTTTAAAAAATTATTATTATATACAGTATCTCCAGTATCCAGTATCTGTGTTAAAAATCATTGTCGACTTCAAGATTTATAAAATTTCCAAACCAAAGGCCTGCATTTAAAGACATGAAATCTGAGATTTGTGGCTTTTAGTCCATGCCTATTAGCTTTGAAGCCATCTACATGTATTGTAACGATGCTGGCACTGGCAATGATGAAGACGATTACGAAGGAGTGAAGAGAACCCAAGTGCAGTTTATTTACAAAAGTGAAACAAAAACCCTAATTATAAACGTGAAACATGAACTTGACTAGACTTAAAACTTGACAAACATAACATGGCTTGACTTGGCTAGAACAAAACACATTCACATACATTCAATACTTGACAATGGCAAACATGAGGGCTTAAATACTAGACATGGGAAACATCAACCAATGAACAGACAGAACTGATAACAAGATAATTAAACAATAAACCAATGAAAACTTGACACATGAACATGGAGGGAAAACATGAAATCACATGACATATCCCTGCCACTAAGGGGCGGCTCCCGACGCCCCAACACATAAACAAAACACGTGAAACATGACATAAATTCAAAGTTCTGTAGGGAGCTGTGGGGGGGGGGGTGTCTTGAGGCGTGGGGTGTGGCGTGGCGAGAAAGGGTGAGGGGCATGGGACCAGGGCAGAGTCCGTGTGGGGTGGAGCCATGA
Source organism: Myxocyprinus asiaticus (assembly GCF_019703515.2). NCBI lineage: Eukaryota > Metazoa > Chordata > Actinopteri > Cypriniformes > Catostomidae > Myxocyprinus > Myxocyprinus asiaticus. Next base: position 25,576,559 of record NC_059366.1, read on the forward strand.
GAGGCTCGAGGGGCGGAGCCATGGAAGGCAGAGCCGTGAGAGGCTTGAGGGGCACAGCCATGGAACTTGGTGCCCGGAAAGTAGCCGAAGACTCGAAGGGCCAGGGTGGAGCCGATAGTAGGGAGGACCAAGGCGGTGCTGGAGGCTCGGAGGAGCAAGGTGGAACTGGGGGATCGGAAGACTGAGGTGGAACCGGTGGGACTGAGGACCAAGGTGGAGCCGTAGGGAAGGAGGTCCCCGGTGGAGCTGACAGATCGGAGGGACAAGGCGCAGCCAGAGGATCGGAGAGCCAAAGCGGACCAAGGAGGAGCCGGAGGGACAAGGGACCCCGGCAAAGCCGACAGGATGAAGGACCACAGTGGAGCCGAGGGAATGCCGAGCTGAGGCAATGTCGAGGGACCGACAGGCCAAGGCGAAGTCCAGGGCTCGGAGGTTCCAGGCGGGGTCAGAGGGCCGAAAGTTCCCCTTGCCTGCTCAGGAGAACTAAGGGTGGGTATAAGTGTGGGAACCATCTCCAGGTCCAACTGCTCAGGTGTGGCTATGACATGGCATGGAGCAGGCTGAGACGTTGCTGTGACGTGGCATGGAGCAGGCTGAGGCGTTGCTGTGACGTGGCATGGAGCAGGCTGAGGCGTTGCTGTGACGTGGCATGGAGCAGGCTGAGGTGTTGCTGTGACGTGGCATGGAGCAGGCTGAGGCGTTGCTGTGACGTGGCATGGAGCAGGCTGAGGCGTTGCTGTGACGTGGCATGGTGCAGGCTGAGGCGTTGCTGTGACGTGGCATGGTGCAGGCTGAGGCGTTGCTGTGACGTGGCATGGTACAGGCTGAGGCATTGCTGTGACATGGCATGGAGCAAAAGATGGTGCTAGCTCAGAGACCATGATGAGGAACTCTCGTTTGGAGGCCATGACGTGAAACTCTGGCTCGGCAGCAGCCATGACGTGGACCTCTGGCTCGGCATCCGCCTCCTCCACAGTGAACGTGGAACCAATGATCTGTAGGGCGAGGTCGATATATTGAGCCAGGCTGAGGGAACTGCGACTGCCAGGCATCAAGGAGGAGATCGGCTCACTCAGACCAAAGCAAAAAATTTCTTTGAGGGCGACCTCATTAAAGTTCACTTGGCTGGCCAAATCGCAGAACTCCTCAACATAATCCTCCAGGGGACGATTCCCCTGACGTAGCCATATGAGTCGAACTGCTGGGTTCAAAGTTGGTCAAGAATTCTGTAATGATGCTGACACTGGCAATGATGAAGATGATAACGAAGGAGTGAAGAGAACCCAAGTGCAGTTTATTTACAAAAGTGAAACCAAAACCCTAACTATAAACGTGAAACATGAACTTGACTAGACTTAAAACTTGACTTGACATAAACATAACATAAACATGTCACAAACATGACTTGGCTAGAACAAAACACATCCACATACATTCAATACTTGACAATGGCAAACATGAGGGCTTAAATACTAGACATGGGAAACATCAACCAATGAACAGACAGAACTGATAACAAGAAAATTAAACAATAAACCAATGAAAACACGACACATGAACATGGAGGGAAAACATGAAATCACATGACATGTATATTTAAAGAGGTCATGACATCAAATTTTCATTTATCTTTTAACAGTGCATTCAGAAAGCATTCAGACCCTTTCATTTTTTTCACGTTTTGTTATGTTGCAGCGTAAATTATGTTTGTTTTTTTTTGTCACACTTCTCAGTGGAAGGAGGAGGCAAGAAGCAAGGTTTCCTGGTTCAGGTAGGCGTTTAATTGAGCACTCTGTCGTCTACAGTTCCACACAGTTTCACAAACAAATTGTTATTTAGATAGTCCCACTTCATCTACATAACAACATATGACGCAGTGGCCTTCCTTGTGCCAATCTCTCTCTCTCATGTACTGGCAGTGTGGCTCTTTTATGCCGCTCTCCTCGTGCTCACTGAAATTAGAGACAGGTGTTAGACATAATTTAGCTCAGGTGTAAGCGCCCTTACCGCTTTCTCTCTCTCCGGAGAGATGCTTGACCACGCCCCCACTGCCACATTTTTTTTTTTCACATCAATCTACACTCCATACCCCATAATGACAAAGCAAAAACCAGATTGTTGATAACTTTGCAAATTTATTAAAAATAAAAAACACTGACATATGTATTCAGACCCTGCTATGACACTTGAATTTAGCACAGGTGCATCCCATTTCTCTGGATCATCTTTGAGATGTTTCTACACTTTGGCTGGAGTCTACCTGTGGCAAATTCAATTGATTGGACATGATTTTGAAAGGCACACACCTTTCTAAATAAGGTCTCACAGCTGAAAACGCATATCAGAGCAAAAACCAAGCCATGAGGTCAAAGGAACTGCCTGCAGATCTCAGAGACATGATTGTGTTGAGGCACAGATCTGGGGAAGGCTACAAATGTTTTCTGGCTGCATTGAAGGTTCCCAAGAGCACAGTGGCCTCCATAATTCTTAAATGGAAGATCTTTGGAACAACCAGGATTCATCCTAGAGCGGCCGCCCAGCCAAACTGAGCAATTGGGGGAGAAGGGCCTTGGTAAAAGAGGTGACCAAGAACCCGATGGTCACTCTGGTTGAGCTTCAGAGATCATGTGTGGAGATGGGAGAAACTTGAAGGACAACCATCACTGCAATATTCCACCGATCTGGGCTTTATGGCAGAGTGGCCAGACGGAAGCCTCTCCTCATTGCAAGACTAAAAAAAGCACCTAAAGGATGCTCAGACTGTGAGAAACAAGACTCTCTGGTCTGATGAAACAAAGATTGAACTGTTTGGCTTCAATTCCAAGCGTCATGTCTGGAGGAAACCAGGCACCGCTCATCAACTGCTCAATACCATCCCAACGGTGAAGCATGGTGGTGGTAGCATCATGCTGTGGGAATGTTTTTCAGTGGCGGGGGGGGGACTGGCCAGGGTTGAAGGAGAGCTGAATGCAGCAAAATACAGAGATATCCTTAATGAAAACCTGGTCCAGAGCACTAAGGACCTCAGACTGGGCTGAAGGTTCACCTTCCAACAAGACAATGACCCTAAGCACTCAGCCAAGACAACACAAGGGTGGCTTAGGGACAACTCTGTGAATGTCCTTGAGTGGCCCATCCAGAGCCCAGACTTGAACAAAATCGAACTTCAACAATGAAGTCGTGTGGTGCCATGTGAGGTTCGGAGGCATGAACGGTGAGCTCTGCGCACTTTGCTAGCTTTAATACTTTTTGTGTCATAAACCTCTGAGATGCCATACACCCTGTTCCATCACTGTTCTATGAAGACAATATGTCAAAGAATTCAAAATTCTCAGGCTCTGGAGACATTAAAAGACACTTATGTGCTCAAGCTGAAGCCCCTGAGCAGCAGGCCACAAGCCAGGGTCTCAGTTTGGCCAGTGAGGTGAAAGAAATTCAGCATCAACTGTTGAACATGACGGCAATGCTGACGAAGGTCATTGCTGACTTGGAGGATCTTGGTGTAATACGTTGATCGATCACTGCCACGGAGACGAAATTCACTAAGTTGGTTACAAGAGTGTCAGATGTTGAGAAACGGATCGATTATCTTGAGTCATCGGAGAGGGAATTAGTTGCTAACCTGCTAGCGACAAAGGTGGACTTGGAGTGCATCTGGGAAAAGTTTGAAGAGAATCGTAACCGGCGAAACAACGTCCCAATTGTTGGAATTCCTGAGGACGAAGAAGGCCGAGATATGTTGAAATTCCTAGATGAGCTCTTCCCGAGTCTGCTCGAAATAACAGGCCATAAGCTGGAAATCGAGCGGGCTCACAGAGTTCCAGCTCATAGATCCGCGGAGGGAGACAGGCCCCGATCAATTCTGGCCAAATTTCTGAGATCATCTGATAAAGAGCTTGTGTTACACAAGGCGAGGAGTAAAGGAAGGCTTTCTTGGAAGAACCACAGCATTTTCTTGTTCCCAGACTTTGCGAATTCGACAACAGAGAAACGTGATCGATTCAAGGAATGCAAGAAACTCTTACATCAATGGAAGGTCCCTTTTGCACTGATGTTCCTGGCCAAATTGAGAATAGATACTAAGGATGGCCGCAAAATATTTACATACCTACAGCAAGCAATGTCCTTCAAAAAGTCAATGACTGAGTAAGTTATTTGTGGTTCTCATGTTGCAGCTGAGTGGGACTGACTCACTGAACATTCACTTGACTGTTCGAGGAACTGAGCACCTTTTTTGTATATTTTGTGATGGTTCTGCCTAGCGGCTGGAGTTTGTTTTGTGGAATAACACTCCTTCGGGACAGTTTGTGGATGAATCTGCTACTCATTATTGTTTTAGCAGAAATTCAGAGGCTAAGGTTGATTTTGGCTAATATTTATGCACCTAACGCTGAAGATCAGGGCTTTTTTATAGATCTTGAAGGGATGTTGCAAGCCGCTGGCACCCCTCATGATATAATATTGGGAGGAGACTTTAATCTTTTGATGGACTCAGTCCTTGATCATAGTGAAGCAGAAGTGTGCAAGCCCCCTAGAGGAACAGTGACACTTCACAGGATGTGTAAAAATCTTGGTCTTACAGATATTTGGAGACTTTTAAACTCATCTGGTAGGGACTATACATTTTTTTCATCAGTCCATAAGATTTATTCTAGAATATATTTTTTGTATAGATCTAAGTCTCTCATTTAATCTGTTGTTGATTGTTCAATTGGAAACATTTTAGTCTCAGATCACGCCCTGTTGAGTTTAGAGGTGTTGCCACATACAGAGAAAAAGAAATCATATAGTTGGCACTTTAATGTATCCCTTTTGCAAAATCCTAAATTCCAACAAATGCTAAAGGCTGAAATCAATGTCTATATGGAGACCAACTGGTCCTCAGTATCCTCTGTGGGCATGGCTTGGGAGGCACTTAAGACAGTTCTTAGGGGTGAGATCATACAGTATGGCTCATTCATCAAAAAATCCAAAGCACAAGAACTTGGGTAGTTGGAAGGGAATATTGAAAGTGCTGAGGCAGAACTGAAGCACCAAATGTCATCTGATGGCCTAAGAGAATTGACCCGATTGAAATACAAATATAATACTATTTTGTCGCGGAAGGTGGAGTTTTGGCTATTCAGGGCAATATTTTGAGTAGGGCGACAAAGCAGGGAAGCTTTTGGCTAGATATATAAAGCAGAGAGAGTCTTTTTCTACCATTCCCTCAGTGAAATCTGCTGGTGGTGAAATATTTACCTCAGCCATTGATATTAATAATGCTTTTAAAGAATTCTATCTTGATCTCTATAGTTCCACATCTATGTCTACTGATGAAGATATTAGAAACTTTGTGGAACCATTAGAACTCCCTAAACTGATGACTGAGCAAAAAAATTCTCTTGATTCTGAGATAACCTTGAAGGAGCTTGGCGAGGTAATTAAGGCCTTGCCTACAGGCCAGATGGCTTTGCCTCTGAATTTTTTAGATCTTACGCTACAGAACTGGCTCCACTTTTGTTAAAAGTTTAAATGGAATCATTAAAGAATGCAAAGCTTCCGCCAACCACGACACAAGCCCGTATCAGTCTGATTCTTAAAAAGGACAAAGATCCAAGCGAGTGTAAGAGTTACCATCCAATTTCCCTGATCCAGCTAGACGTAAAAATATTGTCAAAAATTCTGGCTAACCGATTAAGAAAAGTTATGACACCTCTTATACATATAGATCAGGTGGGGTTTATTCGGGGCCACAGCTTTTCTGATTACATTAGGCATTTCATCAATATCATGTGGTCAGTAGCGAATGATCAGACTCCGGTCGCTGCCATCTCACTTGACGGCGATAAGGCATTTGATATGGTAGAATGGGATTATCTTTTTAAGATTTTGGAAATATATGGGTTCGGGAATACTTTTATTGGATGGATTAATTTACTTTATAGACACCCGGTAGATTATTTTACTCTGGATAGGGGAATCCAGCAGGGTTGCCCTTTTTCCCCATTATTGTTCTGTCTTGCCCTGGAACCATTAGCAGCCGCGATAAAAAGGGAAGATGATTTTCCAGGGGTGGTGGCGGGAGGTGTGGCGAATAAGCTTTTATGCAGATGATATTTTATTATTCATCTCTGACCCCATTAAATCTATGCCTTGCCTCCATAGAATTATTAATTCCTTTTCTAAGTTCTCAGGATATGGAGTCAATTGGTCCGAAGCTTTGGCTCTGACAGCGTACTGCCCAGTAACGCTTTCCAGCCGGACGCCATCCAGTGGCCCAAACAGGGCATTAAATATTTGGGCATTTTATTCCCAGCAAATTTGTCTGTTTTAGTTAGAGTTAATTTTGACCCCTTAATAAAAAGGTTTTCAAGCGATGTGGACAGCTGGACTTCATTACATTTATCTATGATTGGGAAGGTTAATGTTATTAAAATGAATTGTATTCCAAAATTTAACTACCTGTTACAATCTCTCCCTGTAGATGTCCCCCTCTCTTATTTCAAGCAATTTGATAGCATAGCGAAGTCCTTCATTTGGAATGGTAAGCGTCATAGATTACATTTTAATAAGTTACATAGGCCGATTGACAAAGGTGGGCTAGGCCTACCGAAGATTATGTTTTATTATTATGCATTCGGTCTCAGACATTTAGCTCATTGGTCGCTTCCACCTGAGAGAGCCCCTCCCTGGTTTTGTATTGAACAGGAAGTTCTTGCCCCTATTTTGCCAGTGCAAAGCCTTTCTATCAAACTAATTGGAGAAGTTAAGTTACACCCTGTTATCTCACATTTGCACACAGTATGGACAAAAGTGTCCAGAGTGTTTAATTTGGACATTTATTTAAATGTTGCCTCAAACATATGGCTGAACCCATAGTGGTCAGAGTGGATTGTGAGGGGGGTTACTACACTCGGTGACCTACAGTATATGAGAGAGGAGTGTTGAGATCTTTTGAAAATTTGGTTCAACATTTTGGAATTCCCAGATCTCAGTTCTATATGTATTTACAGCTGCGCCACCTGCTCTGTATTGTTTTTGGGAGTAGCACACCCACCCCCAAAGTGGCAGATACTCTGGGAATGGTGATTACTGCTTTTGGAAAAGGTCATGAGGCATCAGTATATTGCTCCCTTCAGAGTCTGGGGGTCGGAGCTTTAACTTCTATCAAAGATTATGGGAGAAAGATTTAAACTTGGTATTGGAGGAGGGAGTGTGGGCTAAGATTCAAAAAAATTTAAAGTCTGCATCTAGAGATGCAAGGGTGCACCTTATGCAATTCAAGATTTTACATAGATTCTATTGGACCCCCTCTAGATTGTATAGGCTTGGTTTTAAAGACACACCCACTTGCTGGTGATGCCAATCAGAAGATGGAGACACAACCCATGTTTTGTTTTGTGGGGGGGAGGAGGGGGGGTTGTTAAGATCCAAGAATTTTGGTTGAAGGTTCAGAGTTGTATGTGACGTTTTGGACACTCAAATTTTACTTTGCCCCAGACTCTTTATTTTGGGTGATGGGGCAATCATAAATTTGGGGGATAAACACATAAAAAATTGGGTTCTGACCAGTATCATGCCTGGCAGGCAAATTATTTTAAGGGGTTGGAAGTCGGAAGGAGCACCCTCATTTCCGGAGTGGTGTGAGGAGATGGGGAGGGTGGCAGCTTTTGAGGAGGTGGCAAGTAGAAGGCTGGGGTTTTGGGACTTGTTTATTAGGAAATGAGGCAATTATTTAGTGTTTTGGGGGGACTCTTGTGCAGGGGATATGGAGAGAGAAATTTAGTTTAATTATGTATGTTTATTATATTTTCTTTCTTTTATTTCTTCTTCTTTTTGTGTGTTTGTGTGCATTATGATATGTGACCACAGGGGTGTTCGTTGGAGTTGGTGATTGGGGAGGGATATTAGTGGGGGTTAAATGTTTATTCGATGTATATGTGTTGTGTTTTCCTTTGTTGTATATTTAGGAATCAATAAAAAATGTTAATTGAAAAAAATATATATATGAAAATGCCTGTCCACCAATGGTCCCCATCCAACCTGACAGAGCTTGATAGGATCTGCAGAGAAGAATGGCAGAAAATCCCCAAATTCAGGTGTGCAAAGCTTGTCGCATCACACCCAAAAAGACTTAAGGCTGTATTCCCTGCCAAAGGTGCTTTAACTAAGTACTGAGTTATGGGTCTGAATACTTATGTCAATGTGATATTTTAGTTTTTTCTTTTTATTAAATTTGCAAAGTTATCAAAAATCAGGTTTTTGCTTTGTCATTATGGGGTAAAAATAAATAATTTAAAGCACTTTTGCATAAGGCTGCAACATAGCAAAATGTGAAAAAAAAAATGAAGGGGTCTGAATAATTTCTGAATGCACTGTATAAGAGGTCATTGTACTATAAAAACATACTGTAAGTTTCAGAACTCAAAACTTTCACCTTACTGCAAAAAGACCATTTGTTAAAACCAAGCTGCCAAAATAACTCTTCCTCTACTTCCTCCACATTGTGATGTCACACTGTGGTAGACATTTGCATCCGACCGCCTCCACAACAATACTTCAACGCCAGCTTTACCTTATCACTTCTGTAGCCCCGCCCATTAGTGGTGAGCAGTGAGATGGCAAGAAGAGAGCAGGTCTGTCAAAAGCAGAGAGCTAATCATAACAGTGGGCATTTAATGTCGAGTCTTAAAGGAGAAGCAGCACCAAAACCGAGCATTTCTGACAGAGGATTAGAATGAGGGTGGAAAATTATCACCTTTTTTTTTTTACAAATATATTAATCTTTTTTGTGTGTGTATGTGCAAAAAACTTTACTAATATTATAAGTGAACCTCAAGGAACATACTAAAATAATTAAAAAAATGTCATGACCCCTTTAAGTGTACTCCTAAAAGTTGACCAAATTACCTTTTAGAAGAAATACATATTAAAAATGTCTTTCTCTTCTACGAAAATGGACCAAAAATATTGACGACCTGTCTAGCACTACACAGTAGTGTAGTACACAGTTTTGTCCAGTCAAATGATTTCTATAATGAGAACTTCCCTCCCCCTACTACCTCAACCTAACAAGAAGGTTTATGGCTGTGACTGAACTAAAGCCTATTGGCTTCTGCACAGAATGGACAGAAAACTGCATTCGTCAAGCAATTTCACGGGATCTTTAAAGCATGCTTTGAAGCTTTGAGAGCGGCAGCACTTACATGCAGCTGATCAAGGTCTGGTGGTGGAGGGGGGAAGTCAGGCTCCTGAGGCTGGAAGGCCTCTCTGACTTTCCCCACAGCAGCCAAGATTCTGTAGCCAGAGTCCAGGAAGCTCTTTTGCAAACCTGCTCACCAAAAGGGAGAGTACAGATCCATCAGTATTAAATAGGAAGTTACAAAGAATTTAATCATTTGTAACCAGTAAACAACATGAAAGAGGAAAACCTGGTTCCTGGATGTTTCCTGCCACAGCTTTAGCAGCCATAACCATGGGTGAGATTGTTCTACCAAGATCATCTGAAGCACTTTTAACCATTTCCCTGAATTTAGGGTCCTCAGAGTTTTCCACTTCCCTCTTGGCCACCAGAAGGACCCTGTTGGCCCGCCGGGCAATACTGGTGGCCCCCGCAACCAACATCTGAGGCTGAACGTTAGCCATTGCCACTCGGCACTTATCAATGTCCTTCTTAACGGCCTCCTCTGAAGCATCCAAGAGGGATTTAGTGTCAATGGCTTCATCCACTAGACCTAAAACAAGTATAGAGAAATCTCTGAGTTTATTTTTTAGAAAAAAAAAGTGATTACTATCTTCAGACTTATAAATTGTTTATTGAGCTTGTCAAAGCTTCATGACATTTTTCCCCATTTCAGAACACAGCATTCAGCTGAAATGAGCTTACTGGTCATTTTTTCAATGTTGTCAATCCATTGATTCTTCATGGTCTCAAAGTGCTCGTATGCTGCCTGGTTGCCAGGGTTCTTTAGCAAAATGCGTGCAGCAGAAGTAACCTGCTCATGAGAAGAGCAAAAAAGAGATAATAGAGATACACGTCAAACATATATAGTAAATCAGATCACAATTAAGGGTTCCCACACTTTTTACGAAATAATTTTCATGACTTTTCCATGACCTTTCCGGTTGTTTGTGATTACTGTATAGACCTAAGCATTTAAAAAATTATTCTAATTCAGCGCAATTAGCAAATGAATCATTCTGCCAAATTTGTAGACCATTTGGACACATTCACTTACACAAAAAGAACAATTCTCACTAATTACACATCACTACGGTTTGCGAGCAAGTTTTACTCTACACATAGCTGATGAAATATATAAAAAAAAAAAAAGAAAAGAAAAAAAAAAAAAGAACATGTTAATTTAACATGCTAAATTCAAGCCAATTTAGAAATTCCCTGATATTTCCATGTTTTCCATGACCGTGGGATCCCTGACAATCTATACTGCTCATTCTGTCAAAATTGTTAATAAAAAAAGGGGGAAAAACTAAGAAAAAGCAAGTTTGGTGTTATAACCTTATCTTGCACACTGAGGGTGAGAAAAGAGGAAAGTCACTGATAATAAAGAATCTTACATGGTATGCTAACTTTAAACTTTGACAACACTTTCAGAACTGTTCATATGTAAATGAGAAGACTTGTTCTAAACTACAGTATGTAAACAATCTTGAGACTCGATCTTGTTGCTATTGTGGCCAGACATCAGGGCTGGCTCTGTCTCAAGCACGCCATTACGTCCACATAAAGTAACCCTGGCATAAGCGCAGGATCCACAGACATACAGTACATATATAAGCTGCCCCTGACATGACTCTCACACATACCTGAGGTGTGAGATCCCGGGCTGATTTCACTGCCACCTGGATGCCTTCCACTGTGCTTTTATTGGCTCTTCCCACAGCGGCAGCCTTCTCTGCTGTAGCACCCAGTCTGCTGGCATGATTCTCAAAATTAGAGGCCCTTTCCACAAAGACCTGGTGGAAACGGAAAATTAAAACTCCTAATGCATTAAGTCAACAGCAGGGTCTCCTTTGCATGCATTTACCTTCTTAACAATACTTTAGGGACACATGTGTCCCCAGAAGTGAGGGAAATCTGACAAAAATTTTCTATCCATCCATCCATCCATCCATCCATCCTTCCAAAACCTTCTTTTGGAAACATGGTTTATAACGAGACTAAATAATGTGTTAATTCAGTTCTAAAATGTATTTACATTTGTACTTTAGTATTATGGATAGTGTTTAGGATTAAGTCTGTAGTAATTACAATCAACGGGAACTCCCCATTTAAATAACGATGCAAACATGCATTGGCATATGTGACCTGACAGTGTAAAACAACCACAATTTCCACAATTGTGAAAGATCTCTCTTCTATATTAGGCATGCTTCACTGACCTCCTCTCTGTTGGGGGCCTCAAGAGGTGCTGTTGCTGCCACTGCCAGAAGCTTAATCGGTGTGGTTGTATCACTGAAAACATCAGACACCTCCTGGGTCATGGCCTCCTGCATCTTTGCCTTCAATTTCTTAAAAATATGAGGGGATATTTAACTGTACAGCTTAAAAAAATAATAATCTTTTTGGGAAAATGGGAAGGAATATACAATACACTATGTGGCCAAAGGTTTGTGGACAACACCTTACACACATACAGCCTTTCCAGAATATTACCTGCAAATGTCAGTTTAGAGGTCATGTGTGACCTCACATGCCCCGTTCAAAAATACTGGTAAATTTTGCTCTGGCAATTTACCTGAATGAGAAGTTGTAACATTACCTGAAAAGTTCAGTTTTGATGCTATGTGTGAAGATTAACGGTTTGAACACATACAGTACGAGGTCAGGATGCACTGAAGACGGAGAGGATTCAGTTACTATTGAGTTAAAAATATTTCATCAAATTGGACAGATAGTGAAATTATTCCATTTAGTTGAAGGATATAAAAATATTTGATATTTTAGAGCAGACTGTAGAGGAAATCTTGTAGTGCATGATGCTCCACGACTCAAATATGAAGTCATCCGATGAGCAAGCAAAGAAAATCGAAATTGAGATGGCAAACAAGTGCTTAAAGTGGAGAAAATATTTAACGGCACTCACTTTCAACTTGCATTGCAGTCTCCACGTTTGTTTACATCTGTCATGCGCCTTGTAGAACGTGTGGCCATGTGTTCCCACATAAGTTTGTGATGGGATCGACTTGACAGATCGACTTGCATTTATAGTATTCTAATTTTAGAAGTGGTGTAGTGTAATCTAGCCTAAAAGCACAAATAAATTTGTCGATAATGCCAAATAATGCCAATAGGTTTTTAATAAATGCTTAAAAAAAAAACATAGCTGTCTGTTGCTTGAGTGTCTACAAACTTTTGGTCACATAGTGTATTTAACACTCATGGAAGGGGTGTGATGAAGACATTTTCCACCAGAGGGTAATATTGGCTTATGTTCTATTGAGCCAAAAGCCCTCTCCTGCTTTGTGTAATTCATTATTCTAGACTAGAGTCAGCAAAATCTCACTGGTGCTTCCCATCTGAGAAGATCTAAACATCAGATTATGCTTCTCACACACCTGCTGTGAGAAGGATACTGGGACTCTTTTAATAGAAAAGGGGTGCACTATATCCGGCCTTCTTACTTTAATTGCCTCCAAAAGCTGAGCGGCAACAGCACGAGCCTGAGGACTCTCACCCTCTCCCCGCGTGGCCAGTTCTGCCAACTGCATCATCAGCTGCTCCACTCGCTCACACTTTGATAGCAGCTCCTGTCTGTACGGCCCTGGTAGAGAGTTAGCCAGCCTACGGCCCTCTGCTATCAGCCCTCGAATAGCAGCCTGGCCTGTAGACAGAGATAAGATGCTCAAATTCAGGTTGGTACACCTTGGCAATGCTTTTAGCGTGCAGTTCACAGCAAACAAAAGAGGTTAAAAAATGTTTACCTCAGTTTAAATTAACCAATAAATCACTCACTGCTTTACAGAATGGCCTCAAATGCTTATTGCTTTTACAAAATGGTTAACACTAATATAAATAGTAAGTATATACTTGCAGTGCATAGTAAATATATGAACTGGAACACAGCCCTAGTCCTAAATGCTCCAGGAAGGTAGATGTCCAAAAGCAGGACTGAACATCTCTAGTCTAAAATTACGCCATGACTTACTTAAAGTCAGTCTGAAAGTAACATGAGCTGCTGTGAATAGGACACTAGACAACTATTTATGGTTTGAAATATTGTAACTATGAATACAACAGGGACAGAAGAAATAGCCATTTGTCACATTACATAAAGGTCTAGAGTCAAGTGCCCAACATGCCAGTGTCATCCTTTGGGAAAAAAAGTAATGGCCTCAGATGACCATTAGGCTATACACAGACACAGATACCATAATTATGGCCACAAAATGGCTAATGGCCTATGATTCAATTTGTTACATAAAATGGGCTGCCAAGCTACAAACTGATTATGATGCCCTCTGATTTAAGCAGTAATATTTTGCTTTACAGGGCCAGCAGGGATCTGTGATGTTGGCACTCACCTACTCCACGGTCATCAACACCAGGGTTGTTGATCCAGCGCAAGGCCTGCTCCATTTTGCCCTCCAGGGTAATCGCAGCCTTGGCGGGTCTCATGTTGGCCACGGCACGGCTAGTCTTTGCCTGCAAGTTCTGCAAAGCTGTGCCAATCTGTTTTGCCAGTGCTCTAGCCTCAGGAGTATCGCCTTTACCCCTATGGCACAGAAAGAGTCAGACATGAAACATTAACAACAAAACTATTTGAGGATAAGACCAAATAAGAGATCTAATGCAGATAAAACATGCCACTCTCCCGGTTACATGTTTTTAGTACTCACATGTGAAAATACAAACACTAAGCGTCTCACCAATCATGTAATCTTGGCTACATTATCTGACCTAACTGCGAACATAAGAGTTTATCATTTCACACTTTTCATCATGTGCTGATTACTGACATAACATTTTCTTAACATGCCAAACTGGCATGATTGTTATCAAGTAAAAAAAAAAACAATCAATGAAAACACATTTTTTTTTTTAATCCCCTTTTCTCCCAATTTGTAAAGGCCAATTCTCACTAATTAGTAGGTCCTCGTGGTGGAGTGGTTACTCACCTCAATCCAGGTAGCGGAGGACAAGTTGCCTCCGCTTCTGAGACCGTCAATCCGCGCATATTATCACATGGCTCGTCATACATGACACCGCAGAGACTCCGCATGTGGAGGCTCTTGCTGCTCTCCGCGATCAATGCACAATTACCACGCGCCCCATTGAGAGTGAGAACCACTAATCACGACCACGAGGAGGTTACCCCATGTGACTCTACCCTCCCTAGCAACCGGGCCAATTTGGTTGCTTAGGAGACATGGCTGGAGCCACTCAGCACACCCTGGATTCGAACTCACAACTCCAGGGGTGGTAGTCAGGGTCAATACTCACTGAGCTACCCAGGCCCCCAACATGAATGTTCTTTAAATTAAAGGATTTCAACCATTTGTATTGTAAGTCTCTAATTACACACATTTTACGAAGTTCGACCAGTCTTGTAGTGAGCCCTGCAATTTCACTGATGGAGCGCAGGATATCGTCTCTCTCTTTAGGGTCTTCACACAAGTCAGTGATGCGTTTGGCCTCTGCCAGAAGAGCACGAATGTTCTCCTCCCCCTCCGGTCCACTGTAAGGGTCAGCCAGCCAGCTCTGTAAAAATAAATAGTTTATGCACAATAATTTTATGATTTAAGGATTATTATTACAAATTAGAGATGATCATGAAGATTTACAGGGTCATACCCAAAAATGTTCGACATGGTTTAGAGGGACTTGCATTTTGCACTGACTTGCACTGACAAAATGCTGTTTGATTTCATGTTACTTGATGTTTAATATGGTGTTAAATAGTGTGTAATTCACTATTTTCTAAAGGAACAGCAAACATATATTGAATTTTCCATTTGGAAACATAATCCCAAATGGAGACTGGAAATTCAATGGCAATTAATTTATTGTTTCTATATGAATTTTGGCAGACACTGTGTGTTCATTAGGAAGTGCAAACACAAATACACAAATTGTGAATGCATTATAATTGTCACAATTTATATGTCCACAAATATAAAACTCATTCAATTTCAGAAAATAGTCCTGAATAATAAATAATTCCCAAATAAAGTCCTAAACTTCCACAGTTTAATGAAAGGAGTACAAATCAGTACTTAATACACTTAAAGCTGAAGTATGTAATTTCTGCACCACTGGCACCACCAAACGGAAACATAAACTTTGTTTTCTGACAATGCCCCCCATCTGCTGTTGGTCAAACAAAGAGATAGTCCCGCCACAACTCACGCCATTGGTTCAATAACGTTGTTGGGGTGGGTCTAAGTGGGTCGCTTAAAACAAACAGAGCAATTTTCAAAGTGCCACAGAAAGATGGTTATTGATGGCTTACTAATAGTTGTCTCTGCATATTAAACTGGGATAGAAGGTACTTTAACACATAAAAAGTTACATTCTTCAGCTTTAAAAATCATATAATCAGATTAGATTACTTTACAAGTGTAGTCTGAAAGATTAGGTTACTGATTACAGTTTTAGTTGTGTAATTTGTGATCAGTACCAGATTACATTTCAGAAGTATTCTACCCAAAATTCCTTCCTGAGAAGGTTTATTGTGCGATAATGTCCTACTGACTACATTCTCCTGCTTATTTCTTGGCTACTTACCAAATAAATAAATAAATGGACATGAAATATTGATTTGAGTTGAATTTTTTTTTTTATAATAAAAGAAGAGACCACAGAGTACTTTAAGAGACATCAAACTATCAAAGCTATGTAGAGAGTTGGTTGCCAGAGCTGATGATCAAATATACAATTTAGCCGCAAAATGGCATAATTGACCAATCAGAATAAAAAATTCTACAGAGCTGGATCAGAATTAAGATACAGGAGTGACACTCAGCACACGGAATCAGTCTGTTAATTAATCATATTTTAGGCTTTGTTGTTGTCAGAATTTATCTGTGGTTTTCAGTCAGTTAAAGATTTATGTAACAGCCATTTAGATGAGGACATGTCTTTAATTATAAGTACCCATGTGTCCTCTGGGATGCATATTAAAATCTCTTCAATTCAAAACTACAACTGGAGACTCCACAATGACATAAGCACAAAGACTAAAGTCTGAACACACAAAACCACTAATGGAACCTCAGAGCATCTTTATGCTTCTGTTAAACAATCATTGATTTTGACCTGGGCAGTGTCAGTTCTCTTGGCGATGGCTTGCTTGGCACTGGTCAGGGCCTCCAGCTTCCGAGCAGCATTCTCCACTTTCCCCACCAGAATATCCAGACCCTGAGCTACCTGCTGAGCTTTCCGCATGCCCATGGGGGTGGCACCCTGACCTCTGGAGAGACAACATTGAAGAATAGGGTCACAGACAGCACAGAAAAGAACAATGCTCATTATAAAATGCAACTAACCATATACATTTATAAAGATAACAAAGAGAATAGGCTTTTTAACTTTTAAAAGGAGTAGAAAACACTTCCCATGTCTTTTGTTTTCGACGTTTAAAGGCTGTACATCCATCTATGCAAGCTAAAAGAAAATATGACCAAGACTACATTCAATACAGGTTACATTTGGTAATGTGGTCCACACTTGATGTCCAATGTTAAATCTGGGTCCTGAAGCAAAACCAGTTTTAGACCACTGATTTGTATGATCAGAAAACCAGCAAAAGGCAAACATTTTTGCAAGGAGGAGAGAATGACACCATAATAGCTTTTAGAGATTAAAAATGTTTGAAATGCTCTAGAAAATAAACTATCCTAGAAAACACTGTATGAAATTAACATGCAATAATCATCTGAAAGGTCAGTTAAAGAGTGTGAGAGTGATCTGTGGGCAGGCAGTGGGCCACGGCGGCCTCCGATTATCCAGCCCTTCAGCCTTTAATCTGCTTTCCTTGAGTCTCTCTAATGAAGTCAGAAGCCAGTGTCTGATCTCTCACTCTCTGCAGTTCCAAACATCCCTGACACATGGGCCCATACTGCACCACACTGTTGCTTTCTTCTCCTGCATTCAGCACTCAGGGATAAATTATCCCTGGAGAATTAAAACTGTTAACAAACAACATCTAATGTGTTGATCATAAAACCTGACACACTTTTTTGTGTTGTTAATTACAAGCTGTTAAATCCCCTGAGGCACAAAACACAGCTATAATGTGTTGCATAAAGGTGGATGGATGTCATTATGAACAGCACACAGCTGCATTAATGCATAATTCACCTCACATGAGCGTTATGGGAACATGTGTTGGCATTTGACTCTCTGTGTGATATGCTGAACTGAGTAATTTATTAAGTGGTTGAATCAGCAATACAATGGGCTGGTGATTAGCGGTAGGAATCAGCAGGGACCTTGCAATATGATATTGTATTGATATCTGTGTCACAATATGATAATATTGCCATTTACGATTAGTGTATTTCAATTCAAAACTGTGATATATTGCAATCTTTAACTCGTTCATTTCTCATTTATCTTCAATGGACTTTAGTGCTTTGCGCAACAATTGCTGAACTTCCTGCTTCAATTCATCATGGAGCCATAGAAGTAGCAAAGGCATGTCAGTGTCAGTAAAAAAACATACACAGGCAATAGCGTATGCAGTTCCAGTGTGTTTAATAGTGCACGAATCCCTTGCGGATATACTTACAAAAAAAAAGTAATAAACTTCTAAGCTCGTTCTGAGTTTGTATTTTGGTCGGAAACACTTGCTCGAGTGCTCAATCTCGTTATTCCCAAAAACATTCATGTAATGATTTAACTAAAAATATAGATGTTAAAATATTATTACAGTATTGTGAGGTCAACTACTGCAATACTTTGAAATTTAATTTTTCCCAATATTTCAAAGTATTGCAAAATTTCACCTCACAATTTTAAGGATGGATGGATGGATGGATGGATGGATTTTTTCCTGACCTCTACTAGTGATAAAACTGATTACTAATTGCTCCCTAACAGGTCTGATTGTACTTCCACTTTCTCTAGGTGCACTGAAGGGGGCGTACCTGATGCGCACATCTGACACCTGATCAGTCATCTGGGCAAGGGTCTTGGCTGTTCCCAGAATCTCTCTCCTCTCTTTCCCCACACAAAGCTCTCCTACTTTTCCTGCTTCATCCAGGATCTGACGCACCGCATGCTCTCCTGGGTCTCCTGTACGAAAACATTCACAGCAGCTGTCAGAGAAGCAGAGCTAGGCCACAACACACACACATCTTTAATCCATTTAAATAAAAATGATAACGTTAAAATGAGAACATGGCCAAAATATACTATATATGCAATTACTATAAATATAAGCGCTCCATGTCTTTATAACACATATGGCATTAACAATTTCAAAAATATTTAATCATTTAGATTTTAGTCTTCTGACATAAGACTTGATTGCATCTGTTGTAAAAAAAAAGTACATTTTAATGTCAAGTGTATTTTAAAGTCTACCTATGCAAATAACAACACTATAGAACTGTAACTGTACATAAATATTTCAAGATGTAAAGACACACAATTCAAATTTTCAGAGCTTTGTATTTGAGATATTTCAATAAACATAGCAACAGATTCAGTGCAAATATGTGCAGCAATGCTATGCTAGAGAAACTTACTGAAGGCTAAATGATAAAAAAAAAAAAAAAAAAAAAAAAAAGGCAAATTCCAACAAGAGTGAAAGACTAAAAGTAGCAAATCTGTACTTTTCTTTTACTTGATAAATGATATGGACACTGGCAATATGAATACTGTCTCTTTAAGTAGATCGGGCACTCTGTGCAGTTTGTTCAGATAAAGTCCCCTTATTTTGTACCATGCCGTGCGGTTGCATCTGTATTAATTTACTTTAAGTATTCTTTTATTTTGTGAATAATAAAGAATATTTTTATTATTATAATTCTGCACTGCAAGGAGGATTTCAGAGATTAACTGACTGAGATTGTGAGACAAGAGTCAGTATTGAACATGTCATGGTCTGCTACCTGAAGCACGTTCATTCATTCAGATAGTATCTGTTCTCGCTGGATCTTATGCAATCCATCCCTCCCTGTCAAGTGAAGCATCCATGTGATGGCGTAACAGCCTATGTATCATCTCTCACAGCCCAGTCTTTCATTTGTTTGGGTATGAGACGATAAAACAGTAGAGATTATATATAATATAGGCTGCTATAATCCAGAATGCAATTCTGATTCCTTATATACCAGATACGGACTGTTGTCAACTGTTATGCGACACATGACTGAAAGTTTAATAATCAACATGCAGACCTGTCGGCCCAATTTTTGAGTGGCCCACCAGGAATTCTCCCAGTCCTCATGATTAGCCACTCCAGCCCTGTGCCAAAAAACTCATAATTTAGTATTTTTAAGACCACTTTCTAACCTTTCTTTGATCCTCAGAAGTAATCAGGTCATTTTTAGCTGCTTTGCCTGTAATACTCATATGTAAGCGCATTTTATGCATGTAAAATAAGATACAACGTTGGGATCCTTCGGGAGGACATTCATAGCAGCAGGTGTTACACACAGCGGGCAACAATTCAAGGTTTGACAGACTTTCCCACATTTTACTGTAATCATTAGCTCTTATCATATTATGAAATATAATATTTATCCTAATTCTCCATATTACCTCACTGTGAATGGGCAGGCCAAGTTGGCAAATAGGCGTCTTTGACTTGTAAATGTGGACGGTCATGTATGCATGTGTTCAAATGGATCTGTCTGAAATTTGCAAAAGGTCATAGAACGGGCCTTTTTTAGCAGCTTTGTTGCAATAAATGATCCTTTTTCACTGGAGTAGTGTTTATTTCTGAAAGTTACATGATGTTTAGAATACTGAACTCATTTATCTCAAAATATCAAGGAAAAGTTGATTCCTCGTTTTCTAACCCGGAGCAACTGATTATGTGTGTAGTTATTAATGTTACCTGGTAGACCATTAGGATCCCTCAGCCAGCCTTTAGCCTGAGCCATCTTTGACTCAATCAGTGCTAGTGCTCTTTTCATGGCCTCCGTGTCCTTCAGGGAGAAAGAATGAAGTTAGTGACACAAATGAAGACAAACATACTAACCATACTTGCCCACAGAACAGGATTTCATAGCATGGATTAGAGAGGTTATAAAGCTATAGTAGTACTGTAATTGCAGTATATCTTTGCTCACATGAAGGAGTGGATGCTGAAGGGAGGGGTCTCTGCAGCACAGATTGACCCTTCCCTTCCCTCTGAAGGACATGAAGAGTCTCTCCTTCTCTCAGTCACACACAAAGTAAGAGAAGGCATCACATAATCATCACTTCACACCCCATTGCACCACGCACACATTTAAAGGAGAACCTGTCTGGTTTACTAACTCAACTGTGTCTATGGCTCTCCTCTCTACTGCAGTCTACAGCAAGGTAATCTGCAATCTGTGTAGACAATGCATTCAGTATATACATTTTCGGAAAAATGATCAAATAAAGATCATAATAGGTAGAGGCAAATGAAGGTCGCTGGTTTAAAATCATGTTTAGTGTGAGTACTGCTCAGAGTCAAAAGTAATCTGGTGAATTATCAGCTTTTAGTCTCTATTACTATCAAGCAACACTATCACTAAACACCATACTTATCATTCTTCTTCCAGACAAAACTTTATTTAATTCAACATCATCTGTGCGATGGACATGACTTATCGATTTTCACCTGACAAATGACATAAGACAAAAAAAAAAAAAAAAAAAAAAATCCCATACACTTCAATTGAAAAGGTTCGCCACACATATCCAGGGATCAGAATATCATAGAAACTTGATATCAGAAAGTAAGATACCATTGTAATGCCCTAGCAACAGCTTAGCAACAACCAAAACACCCTAGCAACTGCAAAGCAGCGCGCCCCAGTCAAATCTCAACACTAGAATATCAAAAAGACGTGGGGGTGGGTTCTTTAAGCTTGGAGTAGAGTACATAACTCCATTGTCCTGGGGGCGGGTTTTGACCAGCAAGCACAACTCACATTTTCTTTAGAAATCAAGTTTTATTTTATTGTCTTCCAACATTAAAGCAGGACAAGACAATAATAGATGGTAAAAAGGACTGATAATTGAGTTTCTGCTTGTGGCGTTTCCAGCAGGAGACACTCTGGCAGCTTAAATCGAAGTCAGAGCCAATCAGGAGAGGCAGACAGGCAGGAAATTAACCCCTAACACCTGCTCCTGCTGCCTGCCCAGCAGCTATTATACTCCATCTCCATCTCAGATCTTAGAGTGCCAGAGCATTACTGTATGGCAGTACAGTATCGTTTTGCACAGACAAACAAATCTATCTTTCACACAACTCTAAAATATGCAGCTAGATTGACACACACACACATACACACATACGTGTATACTGTATAGGCTATTCTTAATCAGTGTTTATGGGTTGTTCTCCAGAAATCTAGATATTATTGAACAATATAAATTGACTTGAGTGGCAAAACTGTACAATTTAAGAGAATTTTTAGAGATTATATCTTTTAATATTTTTTTCTTTTCTTATCTCATTGTTAAACTGTTTTAGTCTTGTTTAAAGCATAAATATGACAAAATATAGTTACCAGTAGGTTTATGCTTAAACAAAGAAAATACTATCTGCCAATGGGGTGAGAAAAATATACTTAATTTAAGTGAGAACAAGTTCATTTTTCTTACCCCATTGGCAAAAAGTTGTTGTTGGTATTTATTTTTCTTTTTTTTTCATGACTTATCTTACCGTATGTCATTTTGCTTCTCAAGTAAATTTATCTTGTTTTAAGAAAGTTTAAATATATTTATTGGACAACAAGTCAATATTTAAAATACTCCATCTCAGCTCAGAGTAATGCTAGCATTACTGTACGGCATAGACAAATCTACCTTTTTAAATGTCCCTAAAATATGCAACTAGATGTCAACATGTCAACTCGCTTTCATAAATGTGTATCAGAGAGGCAAAATAAGTTTAGAGTGCAGCTATGCTGAAGCGAATTGATAAAGTGGGAGGCATAAGCACAAATAAAATCAACGGGACTCTTTCAGCTACAACAAATGATCAACCCAATCCATTTCTCTGCCTACTTTGCCTGCTATCCAGTTACTGCTGCTTTCAAGCCAACCAATCAACATCCAGCAAGACAGATCACATTATTTGTAGGCGGATGAGGAATTTCCTATTCGTGTGCACTATTAGATAAAGTCAGCTCAGGATTGGGTTGCATTCTCAAGCTGCAAAGTACAGAATAATGCCATATGAACTTGTTACGTTTTTAGCTGTTCACTTCAGAAATCATATCCTTTCGTTGTGAAAACTTCATGAGAAATATAATCTGAAAATACTGTTTACGTATGTACACTACCAGTCAAATGTTTGGACACAGCCACTGTACTCATTCTTTATTATTACTATTTTTCACATATTAGTAGTCAAAACCATGAAACAACAAATGGAAGCATGTGAACTATGTAGTGATCAAAATGTTAAACAAATCAAAGCTATGTTTTATTTTAGATTGTTCAAAGTATCCATCTGGGATGCTTTCTAGCTATATCTACAGAAAGTAAATATATAATGATATCCAGGTATAAAGGAAACCTAAGCCTTGCCTTATAATGGTGCATTAGTTATTCACATCAAATGCTCTTTTCCTAAAGAGCACAAGAGTTCAGAGACAAGCCAGGATATCGGAACCAGATCAATATTTTATGACAGACCCATTTGAACATTCTCTGCTCATCTATGCAATGAGATTATGCTCTGATTTTATGGCAGATATCAGAAGCACCTGTTGTGGGGAATTTCAATGGGTGTGGACTGATGCAAACAAAAAAATGCTCGTCCATGGGCTTCAAGAATAAGATACTGCAAAACTTTAGCACCACTCAATTTGGAAGTTATTACATTTTGAGAAAAATCAAAACAGATGAATCATGCACAATAAGACCATGAACATGTATTAATTAAATAAGGATATATTCTGATTTCATGTTAAATTATAATGTAATAATTACTAATAAATGCCAAGGTTTATATTGAATGAGGCAACAAGTTATAAATTAGATGAAAAGTAATTTTCTCATTACAGTTTATGAATGAAACAATAAATGAGCCTGGAAATACAGTGGCTTTATATTTCATAATTCATTCTCTGTGATGTGATTTTTCAATTATCTGTTGTCCAATGTCGGTGTTTCTTTGCCCACTCTAACCTTTTCTTTTTGTTTTTCTGTTTCAAAAATGGCTTTTTATTTGCAATTCTTCACATAAGGCCTGCACCCCTGAGTCTTCTCTTTACTGTTGTACATGAAACTGGTGTTGAGCAGTTAGAATTCAATGAAGCTGTCAGCTGAGGACATGTGAGGCGTCTATTTCTCAAACTAGAGACTCTGATATACTTATCCTCTTGTTTAGTTGTACATCTGGCCTTCCACATCTCTTTCTGTCCTTGTTAGAGCCAGTTGTCCTTTGTCTTTGAGGACTGTGGTGTACACCTTTGTATGAAATCTTCAATTTCAAGCATTGTATAGCCTTCATTCCTCAAAACAATGAGTGACTGACGAGTTTCTAGAGAAAGCTGTTTCTTTTTTGCCATTTTTGACCTAATATTGACCTTGAGACATGCCAGTCTATTGCATACTGTGGCAACTCAAAAACAAACACAAAGACAATGTTAAGCTTCATTTAATGAACCAAATATCTTTCAACTGTGTTTGATATAATGGCAAGTGATTTTCTAGTACCAAATTAGCAATTTAGCATGATTACTCAAGGATAAGGTGTTGTAAGTGATGGCTGCTGGAAATGGGGCCTGTCTAGATTTGATCAAAATGACTTTTTTCAAATAGTGATGGTGCTGTTTTTTTACATCAGTAATGTCCTGACTATACTTTGTGATCAGCTGAATGCCACTTTGGTGAATTAAAGTACCAATTTCCTTCTGAAACAGCAAAATCTGTACATTATTCCAAACTTTTGGCCTCCAGAGTAAGTGTTGTCATTTCCAAAGACAGGTGTTAGTGATTAACTGAAAGAATAAAGGACAGTGAAACAGTGTGAGAGACTCGATGAGACTGAAGGATATAGAGGGTGCGAGATGGAACAAATTTATTGTTTAAGTGTTTGTTATTGTGTTGGGTTTCTGAAAAACAGCATCCCTTGCACAAATCAGCATATAAGATAAGATATCAAGCAAGGCTTAATAAAGGCTTCTATTGGACAACATGAGATAAAACAGGGACGACTGCTAAAACACACACACACACCCATACAGTTAGCAACATTGTGAAGAAGACTGCCTGCATATAACACAATGATCTGGCATGCAATTTGTTGAATTACAGAGGGGGAGAGAGTTGAGCTTACCTTCTATAGGAAGGGAAAAATGGAAGAACACAGAAAAGAAAGAGAGCACAAAAGAAATGTTTAAAGAGTTATATCAGGGCAAACAGAAAAACAAAAGTGACAGCAAAGTAAATGAAAGCTTAGGAAACAAATTTCGAGAGTAGAGTGATTTGATATGGAAATATTTAATATGCATGCAAAGCAAGCGAAGGGTGTCATCAGTCAGTGCGAGGGATTAAATTATTCAGTACAGTTCAGTGGAGTTTGCCAATGTGAAATATGTAGATTGTTTATCTAACTGTCACTGATGCTATGTCTGTATATGGTGATGCTTTTCTATCTTTGTTTATTAGGCCCCTGTTTTTAGAGACTGTCATATCATGTAGTCCCTGAATTCTAAGCTTGACTGTGAACAGTGCTAGAAATGGAACAGATTATTACAATAGCAGATTGGATGGGTGTGTCAAATTAATTCAGGGAAAAACACTGTATGAAAACAAAGATACACCAAGCGGCCTAATAAAGTGCAACAGTGAACGCCCACTTCTTAAGCAATCTTAGTTTGGGAACTATTTTCTTCCCTTCATTTTCTCCATAGGCATTACAAAACATGCTTCAATAAAGAGTTGAATTCAAACCAAAACAACCAGCTCCAAGAGTTATTTCATACAAGAATACAAAACATTACAACTTTTGGCTCAAGACAAGACTAACCATCTTTTATGAGGCAATGAACTACTGACACCATGAAGCATTGTGAATGACAAGCAATGGTACAATATAAAACAACTGACTCTAAGTCATTGTTTAAAGTATAAAATATCATATATTTAAAATGTATTGCAGAAACTTACAATATATAAAAATAGTAGATTACGTCATTCAGAATGCTTTATGGAAGTGATCACTGCTGAGAAATTCTGCCAGAGACAATTTAGCAGAGATGGGCCACTTCTATTCAAATGAATGGGAGAAATTGGAACGCCCACCCAAGAGGCTGTAGCACCCAATGGTCAACGGATGTAGAAAGGAAGTCCCGCCTTATAGGTAAAAGAGCCAATCACCTTTTAGATACAGACATCGCCTGTCAATCATCTCAAGAACGCACATGTGCAATAGCTATACTAGCCGTGAACATTGTGTTTTTTAGCATAATCTGAGGTTAAGCAGCACAATTTATGATACCAGTGTTGTCATATTTTACCTGCTGATTTGAAATATGCTCTTTGATTGTAATCTTGACCAACCATTTTTTACATTTCAGTTTTCCCCATTCAAGCAGATAGCAGCTGCACTGGCATGACTGGAAATAGTCCGACAATTATAGGCCGACAGTGGACTGACTTGCTAGAAAGACTTTAGGTGCGTCTCAGTCAGCTCCCTAGTTCAGTAGTCAGGGCACTGATCAGGGAGTCAGCCATTTTTAGGGCTGTCTCGATTGCAAAATCGTTCCAGTGCACTGAACAATTTGTTCTCTAAAAAATCCCACAATGCACCGTAAAAACCAGGGAGCATCGTTGCTACCTATATTCCCTTACCAGAAATGTCATCATGTCTTCTGAAGTCTCTCAAGTCGTTAGATGACGAGCACAAGTGTAAAACTATGAAGTCCAAGCCTTATTTTCTCTTTAAAAGAGATGTTGTTTGTAATGTCTTTCATTCATAATTACCATGAAAGTGAAACAATCGTTTAAATATTACAGTTGTTAAAAGGTTTAAAATACACTCCTATATATTTTTATTTCTTTATTTATGCCATTTACCTGTTATAATAACACTGTACAATTGAATATCTTCAACGAAAATGTATGATAGTGTCATTTATATAGCGGTGGTGCTGATTAACATGATATTCCATGCGTGAGCTTGTTAATGTGTCGCAGGTAATTGAGTCATAAGTGTCCCAGTGTGCAGTGGATGAACACCCTTACCAGTGCCTGAATTCATGTTCATAATATACTGATTCACGACATAGGGAGCTGAATGAGACACAGGGTTCGATTCTGCTCTGATTCTCATTTCCACAGTAACAGCGTGTTTTCTGATTAGTGGATCTCTCTTCAGAATTTTGGGAAGTGTAGTTCCTCAATGGGAATTCAGCAATTCA
The DNA here is from genome assembly GCF_019703515.2 of Myxocyprinus asiaticus. NCBI lineage: Eukaryota > Metazoa > Chordata > Actinopteri > Cypriniformes > Catostomidae > Myxocyprinus > Myxocyprinus asiaticus. The sequence continues at coordinate 25,603,088 of NC_059366.1, forward strand.
TTTTTTTTTTCCATACTAGCATGCTGCTTATACAGAAGCATGTTCCCTTGTTTAACAACCTCAGAGCTCATGGAAAGTCTGTCTTGAAAACTTTATATGTTTTTGCTCAATCAATTTTTCTATGGAGGAAATGAAAAGGATTTTATATCCAGAACCTGACTGTTGACCTCTTCACCAATGCCACTATTATTCCATGTGGGTTTGAGTGATGCATCTAAGCTTGTAAAAATTGTTTGATAAACTTGTGCATGGGCTGTTAGCCAATTTGTACCAATCATGGCCAGTTTAGCATAGTGTTTATTTAGAGAAGTAACTTTTTAAGACCGGGTTGCTCTGGAAGGAAGGGCTGAAGTATTGGAGTGTATATGTGGGTTTACTTAGCTCTATCTTGGAGACACATTTATCCCCAGAATTAGCAAAATATGACAAAACCTCCCTTTGGGGGCATTTTGAAAAAATATTCATAAATAAATATTTGTTTGTTTTTTATTCAAAAAATGTGTAATTTTTATTTTATGGGTAGGGTTTGGGTTACTCTGTTTTATTTGTAACTAGCTTTATATAAAACAGAAGTCTATGATATGTCCTCATTTAGAGTAAATATGTGTGAGTGCATATGTGTATGAATGTGATAAGGGTCTTACTTTGTTGGCCCAGGCATCCTCATCCCAGGAAGTGAGTTGCAGCACTCTGATAATCTCATTGATCTCAGTGCTCATCTTCTCAAACGTGTAGTTTCTGTTCTTCAGGGCCTCCTCCACACCATGGCTCTTAGTGCACTTGGTTGTCACAAAGATTTTAATGGCTGATGAACAACAACAAAAACATCTTTTTTAGTCCCACTTTTATGAGCCATCTAAAAATACTGTGGAGTCTAAAAGTATGAATTCACAGGTGAAAATGCTTCTATTTTTGCATTTGAAGTTTAATTTGGAACACAAAATGAGATGTTAGGCAGTATGTTAACCTCAGTCACTATTCACTTTCATTGCATATTTTCTCATACAAGTAAAGCGAATAATGACTCAGGCTAACATACTGCCTAATATCTTCTTTTGTGTTCTATGGATGAAACTATCCCTTTAACATGGTAAATGTCACAAATGTACTTATTTGATTAAAGACCCGGAAATAGGCAGAATCCTAAATATTTCAGATTCATTTTAATCTTAACGTTTCTTTGTTTTACATTTTTCAAAATTCTCAAACATTCTGTATTTTTCAAGGTCTCAATTTTATTTTTTTGAATCCCAGATTTTCAGTGTGGATCCCACAGTATTTTATAGATGTATTTGGGAGTGCTGTTCATTCATAATGATGTGTACAGCAATCAGGCAGCCAATTATCACCATACGACTATCCATATTTGCATACATTGCCATTAAAGACTTTCTGCTGTTGCAGACAAGCCACCATCAACCTTGCTGAGCCAACTGCAGAGAGAAAGCCAACTGGAAGATGTGAAAAATCTCTCCCTCCTAGTAAGGCATCAGCGGATAAATGACTGCAATTATCAGTGTTGCCATATCAACGGCTGGCACACAGACCTGGCCCACTGCGCACACACACTCTCACCTGATATAAGCACAGGCAGCAGTTCCTTCACTGTGTTCATGGAGGTGACCAGCATCACACGGTGCTCCTGGTGTGTCAACTCTTGTTGCCGCTCATCAATCATCTTTGCCATTTTTGTCATGCCTTAGAGTTATCAGGACAGCAAAATAAATCAATATAGTGAAGATATTCAGGGTGATAACACAGCTTTTACATTTATGATAGTTATTAACATGAACAAAACTCCAAATTCTGCTCGTGATTGCTACAGTCTTTTCAGAAATTGTAATCATAACAGGGGAGTAGCAACCATCCACTTTTACAAATTTTTTCAAAGTTTCAGCCAATATTTGAAGAAATGTATCCAGCCACATAAAGCATTTAAGACCAAATAGTAACCTTTGTCAACACATTTCTTCAGCAGTGGACTAAAAGAACACACAAGGTTAATATACTATGGCCAGTGCCCACTTACCTTCATTTCAGCAAGGACTACTGGGCAAATGTTATATTATGCAATTAATATTCATAAGCCAAGCTGAAAAGCGTTATAATGTGACACATTCACACTTTCAGATTGTTCCTCCTATTCCTCTGAATAATATTATAATTATCTTCATAGTAATCTTCGTAAACATTTTAGCCCACTCACAGACCACAAAAAATAAAATATATATTAACAAAGTGTGCAAGGCAACACAACATAAAGGAAAGTTGACTTAAGTACCTGGTCCAAGGTTTTTAGTGTAAGTGACTAAGTCCTCCATGGTTTCCACAACTTCTGCTACTGTCAGGTACTCAAGAATGCCCTTACAAACACGAATAATTTTACGCACCTGAAAAAGAAAAAAACAAACAAACAAAAAAACACTAATGATGTAAGAAAACAATAAGAAAATGTCTCAAACATTGCTGGTGGCAACTACATTCTTAAAGGTGAAGTATGTAATTTCGGTGCCTCTATTGTCACCAAACAAAATGACAAAAATAATAGCCATTTTCTAACAGGTTTCCTGAGCATATCCTAACATAACCAATGGTTGAATAACTAGATAGTCCCATCCTAAACTCACGCCATAGGTTGAGTGTATGTTGTGTATGAGTGTATTGCTATTTCTGGCTGTTCAGGATACTCAAACAAACAGAACAATGTTTTGATAGTGTCACACAGACACAGTGTCTACCCTTTTGGAGAAATCAACCTAAGAATGGATTACTTACAGAGCCCTATTTTAAGAGCACTATGCCTTAAGACACTATGCTATACGTCATTTGCACAAAGTCAGTGGGCATGGTCATGAAGTTTTGATATTTTCATGTAAGCATGCACTAGGTATGTCTAGGCGCAAGTGTAGGCGAAATTGCACGTGCAAAGCACTGAAGGGCTGGGTCAAGTCCAATTTTATTTAGAGGTTCTTCTCCAATTATTGCACCATCCTCTTATATATTCCATTTTCTCAACGTCGATATAAATGAAGACAGCCCATTTATAAGAATTTGGTAGTGTAAATGGTGTAAATGGGCTGTATGCAATGCATCCCCTGCTCTGTGACTGTTTTGTCGCCCACGTTGCTGTGGACCGCGATGCACAGTATGTGTTGTATGTTCACTATCTGGGACGATTGGCTCTCTTCCTGCTCACGCATGATTCATGTCTTTTTGAAATACTGTATGCTTTGCTTCTCTCCTATTGTTTATTGTTTTGTAATGTATATTTGTTATATGTTTCTTTATTTAATGTTTTATGTTTAATTTTCTTTACAGCTTCCTTGAGGTTTGGAAAGGTGCTATACAAAATAAACCTATAATAATAATTGTTATTATCTTTATTATTTTTATTAATCATATTGATCTACTGACACACAAATCATGGCTAAAATTAAAAGCAGGGACTAAAAACGGTTCAAGGAACGAAAACAAAAATCGAAAACGGACAAAATTGTGTGCAAAGCATAAACGAAAACGGGAACAAAGTGATTTTGAATTGTTCTGGAGTGAAAACGTTATTTTTAAATGCTGGTAAATGGTTATAACCGGTTAATTTCATTCAGATAATTTTTTCATGAAACCAAAGACCAAAGGGTTTATCACAGTACATTTTTAGAATTACACCACTTCATGTTGCCCAAAAAAATGAAACTGCTGCATCACACATTTCTTTGCCTAACTGCCCATTGTGGATATCACATTCTGTAAAGGAAGACCTTTTAACAACTATTTATAATTACTACATATACATGCACGGTTTATCCAGAACTGCAAATGCAGGAACTGATTTTAGACTCTGCGCCGAGAATAGACATGGTTCTCAAACGTCTTAACGCAATTACCTATTTCTCAGGAAAATAGCAAATTGCACTTTGTGCCACTTCATTAACAGACAATACACCCACAGTTTGCGCGCATACACCCACAGATAGCACAAACACTCCCACACCCACTTGTGCTGGCATGAAAATTGTGCTTAGAATTTACATTATCACCAAAATTGGATAAGATGTAGCGCACGGTCGTTGCGCTTTGCCGTGGGCCTAGCGCTGTCATGAAAATAGAGCCAATAAGTTGTCTCTGCATAAGCTAGGATAGATGAAAGTATTTTAACATCACAAAAATAACACTGTTCACCTTTAAGCAGTGAGGAATTCGGATGTTTTATTCTTCAGGTCTCTGACCCAAACAGGCAAACCCACAAGCTATAGTGCCATAACATAACATCATACTCACTCGATGCCCTGTAAACAACACAGCCCCTTGAGAAAGATGATAGCGGCACTATTAATAGAGCTCAGAGAGTTAGCTTTCACCACAAACTGATGATATAATATCTCCCTAGTAGGTACACATACACACCACACAACCGGATAATATTTCATTTGCTCAATTTTAACATTTCATGACACATGTTAGAACGTGTATTAGTTATGCATATTGTAGTTGGAAAACACTAAAAATGGTTTTAGAATACTGCAGTTCAAAGTCACAGCAACTACACATCTAAATGAAATTAGGTCTCTTAGACAATGATCTGTTCTGTGACTGACAGGTTTGACTCAACTATGCTCAGATTTAGAGAAAATGGAGTGTGAAATTATGACTACTAAAACCTTAAACCTTAAAGTTTCATAATATTATTGACATAGTTACTGTGTTTTGCCTTTGTACCATTAAAAAAAATGCCTCATATGTTCTGATTTAATGAAGCATTTTATTTTGTGAATACACATTTCAAACACATTTACATTGGGGCAGTGCTATGTGTTCAGTTTCATATCGTGTCTTGTGATGAGGAATCTTGTGACCAGCAGAAGCTAAGCACTAACTACAAAAGTAACACACTGATAGAAGACATAATGTGTGCACAGCGGCTCTCTCAGATCATGTGCTCCATGTGAGCTTCATTATGCTGCGGCCACACGTTTAGCACACAGGGAAGGCTGAGTATGTCACATTATGACACATTAAGGCCACCAGTTATTCCGCCTGATAAGGGACAATATGTTTAATGTTGTTTGGCCAGAAGAAAGCTTTGATCCAAAGAATTCAAATTCAGAACATGCCCTAAAGTGATTATTCACCAGAAAGCAGTTTGAACTATTAGAGTTTCACATAAAAACAATATGAACATTTTACACAGAATCTTTCACAGAATTAATGATGTTTAAAAAGCAGGCACACATCCAGTAATCAAACAGTCAAAGGCACATAAATCACTTTTGACAAGCAAATTGTTTAAAATATATTAACAGATAATGATCTAGCTGTCTGCCAAATCGTTCTCTCAAAATGTAATATGACATTTCCCAGAGCCAAGATGCAACGCACTCTCAAGGTGAAATCGTAAGAATTCATACGCGACAATTACTTGCTTCTGTCACACACAACAGAGTCCTATCATGTTTACACACTCTACTGATCGGTTAGGTTTAGATAAGGGGATTGGGTTAGGGCATAATATTAATAAGCATGTCCTTAACGCCTAGTGCATGGAACTCGCACTTACTTTCGCATTAGACATCCGGGCATTTGCATGTGATGAAATCATATGAATTTATACAAACAAATTTGTACGAAATCATACAGAATAGCCAACTCGTAAAATATGTACGAATTTTCATGAGATAGGGTTGCAAGATGTGATGTCTACACTAAGCAGGGCTTTGGATTAGACAGTTTTGTTTTCCCATTTGTACCTCTGCCTCATCAAAGGTAAGAAGCAGGTCTGATGTGCCTGAGAGGATGCCCCGGGAGCCATCGATGAGGTAATCTCTTGCGGGGACAGAATACGGGTCTGTCGTCAGCATCCGAGCTGCCTCCACCAGCTTTGCACATGCATTCTCCACCCTGAGAAACAGAGAAAAATCATTTGATACCAGTAAGTACTATTTAACCTTTTATAGTGGTTTGAACAACACAGAAAACAGTTAGAATCTGAAAGTCCTAAAAAAAAAAAATATTTAACATGAATTCCAGGGCTTTCCAAGTATTCCACGTTAGTAGACAAACAGATCTATAATGACCTGCTCTATCAGAGAAACTTTACTAAGTATTTTAAAGGAATACTTTTTTACAATTCTGTCATACAGTAATTTACTCACCCTAATTTTGTTCCAAACCCGTTTGACTTTATTTTTTTTAAAAGAAAGATTTTTAATGAACATCCCGGTCCATGTTTTCACTACAATGCCAGTGGATAGTGCCTCACTTTAAAGCTTACAAAAGCATCCAAAAGTTTCATAGAAGTAGTCAATGTAACTCAAGTAGCCATGGCATACAAAAATATGTCAAAATTTAATTCATGTTCAGTGGAAATCTGAAATCTGCGTTTATGAGTGCATTAGAGAAACTTGCTCACAGTGGCATGCATCTTCATGCAAGAATGTTGTTTTAGCGCTAAATTATTAGAATTATTATTATATGCTAAATTATAGCAAAATTATTCTTTTGTGTTTTGCAAAAGAAAAGAAAAAAGTAATATGGGTTTGGAATGGCATGAGGGTGAGTAAATAATGACAAAATTGATAAACTATTCCTTTAAAAGGTGAGGTATGTAGTTTCTGTGCCTCTAGCAACACTAAACGGAATCGCAAAAATAATTATGTTTTTAATGTTTTTAAACAGGGATCCCGAACACTCCCCTGTCTTCCTTTGTTCGACAAAAACAGATCCAGTCTTGTCCCAAACACATGCCATTGGCTGAGCCAATTTTTCTGTTTTGGGCTGTTCAGGAACAGAGAAATGTTTTGATAGTGCCACAGAGCCACAGAGTTAAAATTTTCAGGGGAATCAACCTATGAAAGGCTTGCTTATAGTTGTCTCGGCATATTAAAATGTCATTGAATTAGGTATTTTAACACTGAAAAAAAATGACACACTTCACCTTTAAGGAAATAATATGTAACATTCAGTGCACAAAGAAAAAATACCCCTTTGAAGGAAAGAAGAAGTGGCATTGCTAACTGATTTAACTGCAATTTAATCTTTGGACCAATAAATGTTTACATCAAGATTATTTAAAAAATCAATTCCTTGAACTGAGGGCAATGAGTAATCCCAAAGCCATCCAGCAACCAGTGTAAAACTGCTCCTAAACAAAACTGGATAGCACTGTATTAATATGGTGAGGCCTTTCTTTATCATTTTTCTGTGATGAAGACCCAGATTTACGTATGCACCTCCTTATATGAGGCACCACCCGAGTGTCAGTCAATACAACAGAGTCTGTATAGAGAGAGGTTCACATTTCCTGTCATCAACCACATGTGTGCTGATTGATGAGCTCTGTGCCAGCCTATGTTTATGGTGCCAAATGTGTCAGCTTTGAGAGTCTTTCTGAGGATTTTGCTGTCTTTAACCGAGTCCATCTGCCCAATCCATTTTATACAGAGAAGCCTAGGATCAAAACCACTGGAAATGTTTTTAACTTTTCCTAGAAAATCCGTGCAAAACTTACCACCATAATGCAATGCTATATTGTTATACGGTGTGCTACGAAAAACCTAGTATTTTCATAATGAACTATTCAGTGGGATATCTGAGAGACAAGTCGACTAGTCGGTCTAAAGGAAGACATGCAGCTTTAAAAACGCAAGGTTCATGGAGTGAAATGCTGAAAAAAAAAATGTAAATACAATTTGAAACCTCACTACTCAACTTTTTCATTGGTGGATGGCCAGTCAACACTGCAGACCAATCCCTAGTTCTGAGTGGCTTTTAACTTATTGTTATGCAGTTGCTAGGGTGTTCTGGGTGGTTGCTAGGGCATTGCAAATTGGTTGCTTACTGGCCTAAGTCAAAAGAGCCCATGTCTCTTTGATATTCTGGTCCCTAGATATGGCTCAGGTACCTCCTACAATGCAAGTCTATGGGATTTTTTGCATGTTTTATCATCGGGCAGTCAAAAATCATCAGTTCACTTAGAAAATAAATAACACACTTCTCCCTAATAAGCTGCATGCACTGAGGTATGCTTCTGTTGCATAAATGGTGCAGGAACAGTTAGGGGTTTATTATTAAGAACAATAATAATATATATATATCTTTTTTTTCTCCCCTTTTTTGCCCCAATTTGGAATGCCCAATTCCCAATGCACTTTAAGTCCTCGTGGTGGTGTAGTGACTCACCTCAATCGGGGTGGCGGAGGACGAATCTCAGTTGCCTCCGCGTCTGAGACCGTCAACCCGCGCATCTTTTAACGTGGCTTGTTGAGCGTGTTATCGCGGAGACATAGCACATGTGGCGGCTTCATGCCGTCCACCACAGCATCCATGCACAACTCACCACGTGCCCCACCAAGAGCGAACCACATTATAGCAACCACGAGGAGGTTACCCCATGTGACTCTAACCTCCCTAGCAACCAGGCCAATTTGGTTGCTTAGGAGACCTGGCTGGAGACACTACGCATGCCGTGGATTCGAACACGTGAACTCCAGGGGTGGTAGTCAGCGTCTTTACTCGCTGAGCTACTCAGGCCCCATGACCAATAATAATATTGATGCTTTCCTTAGCAAGCACCACTCTAAACATTTACTCTAAATTTAGTCTCCATCTGTTTCTCAAACAAAATTTGGACCTGCTTAGTATGAGTAATCATATCACAGTTAGTCAATTCATTTTCCCCATTATTTCACATTTGGAAAATCTTCTAAAAAAGGATACCCCTTTGGAGCTCGATTAGTTAGGGTTATGGTTAGCCACAGAGAGAAGACATGCAGGGACTATATTGGCCCGTCAACACCACTGCTGTTTTGAGGATACTCCATAGAGCAGGACAAGCACACCACTTATCAACTCAACTCAATTTTATTTATAGAGCACTTTCAAAAACCACACTGGGTACCAAAGTGCTGTACATGGAGTTACACAAAATTAAATAAATAAAATCACATACATGCAGCTTAAGAATACAACAAGCATTTGAAACTGACAAAGACAAGATAAGAGAACTTGACACAGTACAATTTATAATGCAATTAATTAAAAGCTAAAGAAAATAAATACGTTTTTAAGGCCCCTGGAAAGACACTAGAGACGGAAATGATTTCATGGCCAATGGAAGCTCGTTCCAAAGTCTAGGGGCTTCCATCGCAAAAGCTCTATCACCTTGAGTTTTAAGGTGAGATCGAGGAACGGACAGACACAGCTGATCACCAGAGCGGAGAGACCTTGAAGGTTGATGCAAACTTATTAAGTCAGAGATGTACTCTGGTGCTAGACCATGGAGAGCCTTAAATACATATAGCAACACTTTGTACTGGATTCTGTATTGGATCGGTAACCAATGTAGGGAAATCAATACTGGGGTAATATGGTCTCTTTTCCTGGTTCCGGTTAAAAGCCTAGCAGCTGAATTCTGGACCAGCTGCAGGCGAGAGAGAGAGGCCTGACTCACACCCAGATACAAAGCATTACAATAGTCCAGACGAGAAGACACAAAGGCATGCAAAACCTTCTCCAAATCATCAAAAGAGAGGATGGACTTCAACTTTGCTAGAGATCTAAGATGGAAAAAGCTATTTTTAACAACAGCATTTATTTGCCGATCAAACTTGAGTTCAGGGTAAAAAATAACACCCAGGTTTTTCACATAGGAAAGTTTTTTCCCTGGAAGCAATGAAAATTTGCCATCTAAATTTACCCCACATCCCCTTTGACCAAAAAGAATAAACTCTGACTTATCCTCGTTTAATTGGAGAAAGTTGTTTGCCAACCAACACTTCACATCGGCCATGCATTTATACAGAGACTCAAAAGAGGGTTGCTTCCCATGTTTAATAGGAAAGTAAAGTTGAGAGTCATCAGCATACAGATGGTAGTGTATGCCATGCTTATCAAAGATCTTTCCTAATGGAAACATGTAAAGGGAGAATAAAACAGGTCCCAAGATGGAGCCCTGAGGAACCCCACACATTAAAGGAACAACTGATGAGGAACAGTTCTCTAAACAGACTGAAATTGTTCTACCCTTGAGATATGAAGAGACCCAATCCAAGGTTAACCCCTGAATACAACCTGGTCTCTTAGGCGATCGTTAAGTATGTCATGATCAACCGTATCGAAAGCGGCACCAAGATCCAGCAGCAGAAGAGCAACAGGACTACCAGAATCAACACCTAATAAAATATCATTTAAAACTCTCAACAGAGCCAATTCTGTACTATGACCGGCTCTGAAACCTGACTGAAATTTATCGAGCAAATTATTGCAAGCTAAAAAATAATTTAATTGTGCAAGCACCATCTTCTCTAATATTTTTGACATAAAAGGATAATTTTGATATAGGTCGAAAGCTGTTCATATCAGACGAATCAAGATTTGCTTTCTTAAGAAGAGGCTGATTAACAGCATGCTTGAAGCAGCTGGGAACAATACCAGTGGTCAGGCTACTGTTGACAATCGATAACACGCTTGGACCAATTGAGTCCACCACCTCCTTAAACAAAGTGGATGGAATAACATCACACGAAGAACCAATAGGCTTCATATGTGCAATTATGTGTTTGAGTTGAGACAGGGACACAGGCACAAAACAGGTCAACAGATTTTGCAGAACAGAATAGGTAACAGGATCATTACTAACAGGTAAAATCCGTGAACGTATACCAGCAATTTTAACAGTAACATTTTTTAAAAACTGTTCACAAGTGTCCACCGAAAGGGAGATGGAGGTAAGGGCAACTGGATGAAGAAATGATGTAATGGTAGAAAAAAGAACTTTAGAATTATGACAGTTCTTTGAAATGATATTAGAAAAATAGCTTGATCTGGCTAATTTAACTGCTCTTTGAAATGTATTCAAACAGCCTCTCAAAATCTCATTGGAAACTTGTAATTTATCTTTGAGCCACTTTCGCTCAGCCTTCCTGCACTCCTACCTAAGAGCACGGGTATTACTATTCAACCAGGGCTGAGCCTTGACTTTTTTCTTCCTAATTTTTAATGGAGCCACAATGTTCCAGAACATGATGTGTTGAAATGGGAGACCAAATCCTCAGGCCCCATACCAGAAAATGGAGACTCCAGCAGTGAATTCAGTGGAGAAACATTAAAAGCAGCTGAAAAACTACTAGCAGTAGAGGGAGAGATAAAACGAGATGCGACAGCAACAGGGCCATCATTAGCCTGATCATTGCATGAAAAAATAGGGTTAAAAATAACAGTCTTATGGTCTGAGAACACAGTGTCAGCAATTTGCACATTGCTAATGGAAAAACCAAGAGATAAAACCAGATCAAGACCACATACATGTGTAGGGCCAGCAACACTCTGAAATAAACCAAATGAATCTAATAAATTAACAAATTCTTTGACCAAGGGTCTCGAAGGACAACACACGTGAATATTAAAATCCCCCAAAATTAAAATGTTATCTGAGCAAGGAATAATAGCAGATAAAAATCAGAGAACTCATTTATAAAATCTTTGTGATATGATGGAGGTCTGTAGATGAGAGCACATAACACAGATTTAAATTAGTTCAGCATAATCAACTGAGCTTCAAACATACAAAACGTCTCAGTAGATAGAAGCCTGCATTTAAACTTGTTTTTAAAAATAACTGCAAGGCCCCCACCCCTACCGACTGCCCTAGGGGAGCTAAAGTAGCTACAGTTGGGAGGTGAAAGTTCGGAAAGAGGAGCCATGTCGCAGTTGCTGTGCCAAGTCTCCGTAACAAATAGAAAATCCAATTCATGAGAGAGAAAAAGATCGTTCAGAATAAAGGATTTGTTAGAGAGAGATCTTGCATTGATCAGAGCCATTGTCACTGACAAAGAGTCAGACGAAAGTTGAGAAGTACCATATGTATATCCCGATCTACCGCTACCCAGGGAACATAGATTTGTTAAGTTAGCACCGCGGTCTTCACGCCGCCACCTCGAATCCATGGTCCGCGATGGTCGCCACCCTGATCCAGATGAAAACAGAAATACAGGCACCAAGTATGAACCCCTCAAAGTTGGCAGCACTTCAACACTATCCAGCACTGAGGCCACAGAGCAGGAGAAAGTAATCATCCGAGACTTCTTCGACCTCACTAAGCGTCCAGCCCACTTTCGACGCTTCCTTCGCGTTTCCTGCGCAAGCACAAACACCCAGGCAGGTGGCAGACTTGTATCAGCGTGACTAGCACAGCATGGGAAGGGAGACGCCAGTTGACACTGGGATCGCGTATCAAACAGTCAGTTACCTCCGTTAGAACATGTAAAAGAGCCAAACGATCATAGACCAGAACAGAGCAAACCGTGCGAGAAATAAAGCCGATAATAAAGATAGAAACTAGAATTAAAACAGATAAGAAAGATAAGCCACAATGGCCATAACTGCAAGCCGGTAAACAACCTGGCGCCATCATCGCCTCGCTCCCACACACACACCAGGGAATCTATCTATCTATCTATCTATCCAGACAAACAAGTTGACATTGCCTTTCTGGTCCATATTGTGCTCTCAACATTGATACACAATTCAAGAGAGCGCAAATACAGCACTGCCAAGTAGCAGAGAAAGGTAACGACAGAACTTGAACCAACTATTAATGAGGTCTGCATCAGATGATACAAACACATCTGTACATAATGCCACAGAAAAATCAAATCAAATCATATAATAATAAAAATAATTAAATTAAGCATATTTATAAGTGAGTAAAGTGAGCTTTTTATAATTACAAAAAAACTATTTTCTTCAGAAAATGTTAAAATCATCTGCAGTGGTTTTGGTCCTAGGCTTATCTGTATAAAGTGAATTGGGCCGATGGACTCGGTTAAACAACTTGTAAGTAGTCAGCTTTGGATATAATAAATATTATTTCAATAATTCACCAGTACACTGGTTTGATACTGATGAAGGGGCTACCCAAAAACATTGTGTCACAATTTTGCACTTTTACACTTTTTAGCCTCTTAAAGGAATACTTAAAGGAATACTATATTTACCTTAAAATATAAATGATGTCATAATTGAATCACCCTCATAACCCATATGACTTTTTTCTCATAGAGAACACAACTGTTTTAATGAATATCTCGGTCCAAGAAATGACTTAAATTCCATGTTGTTTCTTACCAAACCAATCTTTTGCCTCCGAAAGACACAATATAACACACAAGCCATACTGACTACTTTTATGAATCCTTTTTTAAGCTTTAAGGCAAGTCCCATTCTGGCTTGCATCAAGTCTTATGCCTAACCTTTCTCCACATTGTGGCAATAAAATGTCAAAAATCCCCCAAATTGTTGTAAATTGTAAAAAAAAGAAGAAGAAGAAGAAAAACTAGTTTTAGGATCATCTGACCCTTTAAAGTGTGGGGAACAAAGGATCAATAAGCACCTCTATGTGTTTTCTTCACCAATGAAGAAAAATGCAGCCTAACTTTGATAATTCAGACAGCAGGAAATCAGAGAAAAAAGCCAGTGAGACACAAACAGACAGTACAGTACATCAATATTACATAGATTGCACACTAACTGCTTCATCTACATCAGCTGTCAAAGCACCACTTCACACAGCCGGGAACACCCCAGGGAGAGCAGCCATATGGTTTTTACATAGAGTTATCAATAATGCATTGTAAGTTTACTGGAAAGTGCTCCCGAGCTTCAGCAGTGTGGGAATGACTCAGCTGCCCTGACAGTGAGGAATAGTGCCAGAAGAGAAGTGCCACGAGTCCTCTAAGACTGCACCTTACCAAATTTAACCTCCATACCACACTATATATTATTATAAGCCTTGTAAATGGTTTGACCAATGTATTTCCATGATTTTTTCATGAGCTTCTTAGTCATAAGTGATTACTAGATAATCAGACTGATTCATTAATCATTTAGACCAATTTCTGAAGCAATTAGACTGATTCATTGCCAAGAACTAACTCATAAGAAGGGTTCGCTCACATATTGGACATCACTATGGTTTGTGAGCAAGTTTTACTCTACAAAACAGCAATATCTACCCAATGAAATTTCCATGACTTTTAAGATTGCATTAATTTATGTTATTTTTCAAGGCCTGGAAAACACTATGTTATAATTCCAGGTTATTTCCAGGTTTTCCATTACCATGGGAACCCTTTTTGTATATTGTCATAAACTCTGTCGTGAGGCTTTGTAGGCATCTCATATTGTGTTAGATTAGGTAATATGATTCTAATTTACCAAAGATGTTTTACAGAAACTTGTTCCAGTAATAAAAACAAACTACATTTAGGAATACATAGGGCCAAAGTTAGGTTGCAAAAAAAACTACATCAAAGAAAATACTTGAAAAGATGGAAATTTATTTATAAGTTTGGACAATCCTGAACAGTTTATCATAACTTTTGACAAGGTAACCTTATTAGGCCACATGCCTTATTAATCCTGTAAAATGAGCATGTGTGTGTGTGTGTGTGTGTGTGTGCATGTGGGTGTGCATGTGTGTTAAAGCATCAGCGTGGGAATGTGATTAGGGCTGATGTATGTTCACATGATGAGCCCCTGGAGAGAGTCAGGAAGCACAGGTCTTACTTAATGAAGGCCGGGGGCATGTCTCTCTTCATAATCTTGTCTTCTGTGGTCTGCACTGTCTCCTTTCCCACCTGAGAACACATGTAAAACAAGCTTGTTTAAAAACACATCAATAAAGCTGAATCCTAAGAAGGACGGGACCGTTTAAAGTCATCATTATTCAGACACGATGCTGAAGAGATATGTGCACCAGTGTCTAGAAGTCAACATGGTTGCAAATTAATGCTGATATATATTATGATACAATTTAAAGACAGCAAACAAGGGGTATTCAAAAATTGCTGAAACTAAATAAATTTTATTTTCACAAAATTTACTGAAAATGCACAAAAAATGTTGGAAAAATATATTAAAATATAAAAAGCAAGTTACATTACAGTTTTTGGCAGACACTGATAGTTTAAAAATCGACAAATATCAGCCAATTAATCGATCTGGACGATAGTCCATCACTAGCAGTATTCATTCAAAAGCAGCTAGGTTATACACACTCATGTGGAAAGGCTTTAGTCCCCAGAAAGACCAGACTGACACAGTTTGTTAATGGGGTTGCTCTGAGTATCCAGACACAATAAGGCCCTGTGTGTCCTGGATGAGCCTAGAGGCCGATCTACTGTTCGCTATTTGGGATGCTGCCAATACCTCCACTGTCCAATCAGAAACAACAAACAACAACCCACGTTGCTCATCTGTCATTGCCACACCCATTTTTTCACCATATCCAGAATGAACGCATGGTAAAAGAGGGATGCACATATATGCATACAGTAGGCTACAATACAAAGATGGTTAAAAAAACCAATGAATTCCCAAATGCAAAATAAGGACAACAAAAACATAGGGCTGTATACTGTATTTAGGATTGGAGGGACCATTTACATTTATGAATTTAGCAGACATTTTCATACAAAGCAACTCACAGTGCATTCAAGGTACATATTTTAACAGTTTCCTGGAAATCAAACAATGACCTTGGCATTACTATTGTCATGTTCTACCAGATGACAGCAATACAAGGGGACCAAATATAATAGTTTAAAGGGGTCATGACATGCCGTTTTTATTTTATTTTAATATGTTCTTTGAGGTTCACTTATAATATTAGTAATATTTTTTAACAAAAAAAACATCAGAAAAACATTCCATCAGAAAAACATTCCACCCACCAGTTTTGGTGCTGCCTCTCCTTTAAGACTTGACAGTAAATGCCCACTGTTATGATTGGCTCTCTGCTATTGACTGACCTGCTCTCTCCTTGCCACCTCACTGCTAACCACTACTGGGCGGGGCTACGGAAGTGATAAGGTAAAATAGGCTTTGATGTGTTGTTGAGGCGGCAAACAACCTGGTATCATAGTGAAAACGTGACTCTATATACATTTTTGCAAAATTTGTTAAACGTGTCTCCAGGTACAATTCCCTGCAGTTTCCAGGAAAATGAACACTAGAGGCGCTACAACAACTGTGTGTTTTCACTTTCACTCAAATCATGACTTAAATGGCTGATTATGACATTATAAATACTTATTTTTCTCTCTATTACTCAGAACCTGTTATTTTATGATATCAACACACCTTTACACAAACACATCTTATGAAAAACTAAATTTTTTAATGCTGTCATTACAGACTCACCTATATATACACTTATTCCAACACGGATAGCTAGCGCGGTAGCTCACCTGATAGGGCGTTGGACTTAAGGCCTTTTCACACAAAACGCGAACCTTTCGATTAACCATGATTAACAACTTTCGACAAACGGGACTAACATTTTTTACGGTAACAATGGATTCCTAATGAGCCCTTCATACCTGGAATGAACGTTCATGCTGAGTCGGACTGACAAATCGAAGCTTTTTTTTTTTTTTTTTACGGTGTGTCATATTTGTTTTTCTTCGCCCAGCAAAGAAATGCACTGACCAATAAAATTTGAGCTGTGAATCACGTGTCACGAGATGCTGCAGTTCCCAAAACCAGCGAACAGGTGGCGCTACAGCACAGAAAGCTGTTTTGACCACTGACATGAAACACTGAAACAGTGTGGACATGTGTTTCATTTGCATCAAATGCCTTAAAAACAGAAACAGTTTTTTATCCTATGGGTTCTCTTAACATGTAAATGATATTGCTGCATCACTGCCTTGCATTCCCTTTAAAAAGCTCTCTGATCGGGGACACCCTGGATGCCATGCAAGGAGCAGACGTGTGAGCGACGAGCTCTGCGCACTTTGCTGAATTTTCGATTATTTTCATATTATAATCTGGTGAAATTTGTTACACCCAGTTACACATTTGCCCTTTGTTGCAAAACATGGCAAAGAAGTCAAAATCCTCGGGCTCGGGAGACATTAAAAGACACTTACGTGTTCAGGATGAAAGCCCCGACAGGCCTACAGACCGGGGACTCGATTTGGATGGCGCGGCGAGAGAGGAGATCCAGCGTCAGTTGTCCAACATGTCGATGATGTTGACGAAGATTCTTGCTGACTTGGAGGATCTCACTGTAATGCGTCGATCGATCACGGCGATGGAAATAAAATTCTCCGAGTTAGGTACAAGAGTGACTGATGTTGAAAAACGAATCAATTTTCTGGAATCTTCGGAGAGGGAATTAACCGCTAATCCACCCACGACCAAAGTTGATCTGGAACATCTCCTTGAAAAGCTTGAAGATCTTGAAAATAGAAGCCGCAGGAATAACGTTCGAATTGTTGGAATTCCTGAGCATGAGGAGGGCAGAGATATGGTGAAATCCCTAGACGAGCTTTTCCCGAGTCTGCTCGACATAACAGGCCATAAACTGGAAATCGAGCGAGCTCACAGAGTCCCGTCTCACAGATCTGCTGAGGGAGACAGGCCCAGATTGATTCTGAGATCATCCGATAAAGATCTTGTGTTGTGCCAGGCGAGGAGCAAAGGGAAGCTTTCTTGGAAGAACCATAATATTTTCTTGTTCCCGGACTTTGCGAGTTTGACAAGAGAGAAACGCGATCAGTTCAAGGAATGTAAGAAACTCTTACATCAGAAAAACATCTCGTTTGCTCTGATGTTTCCTGCCAAACTGAGAATAGAAACGAAGGTCGGTCGCAAAGTATTCACATGTCCAAATCTGGCAATGTTTTTTATAGAATCAATGACTGAGTAAACCACTGGATGTTTCTCATGTGAGTGGGCCTGACTCGCTGTACTAACTCTTGAGGATGCTGGGCAACATTTTGGATTTTTTTGTGTTGGCTCCGCCGAGCGGCTGGAGCTTGTTTTATTAATAACACTGTAAGGGGGTTTCGAGGAAAGGAGGAGGCGAGAACCGGCTTGACAACTTAAATAATAATTTATTAACCAAAAACACAACCAAAAACACACAACTAAAAACACAGCACAGCTGTCTGTAATTCTCTCTCTCTCTCGAACTGTCGTCCCCGGCCGCCTTTATCCCTCGCGCGCCCCATCAGGCTGATTGGGACCGGGTGTGTCTCATTCCAGCCCGGCCCCGCCCTCCTCGGCTCTACACTCCTCCCGGCGTTGCCTCAGGCCGGGGAGCCCCCGGCATGACGTACATCCCCCCCACCCTTCCTCTCCGGGGGGGGGGCGTGCCTTATGCCCCGACTGCCGGCGGGTCCTCCCCGCCTTCCTCGACCTGGGAGACAGGAGGGAAAAACAACAACACAAAATGGCGAGGGAAAGGCCAACACGGAGCGACAGAGAGAGAGAGAGAGAGGAGAGAGAGAAAAAGAAACTCGCCAGTTCTCTGATGCGCCGTCGCGTGGTCCTCAATCACTACTCCACCCTCTCAGGCGGACTGCAGCCACTCCTCCCCGGGCGGACCGGAGTCAGACCTCCGACCCCCAGCGGACAGAATGCCCCTCCGCATTCCCGGCGTCCCGTGGGGACTCTCCTCCGCCCCTGGCAGCGGCCCTACCACTCCAGGCGGTCGGGGAGTCGCTTCCCTCCTCCCCCCGCGGACGGCGGTCTTCTCTCGACCCCTCCGCGTTCCCGGGGGACGGCAGGGCACTCCTCCGCCCCCGGCAGCAGCTCCCTCGCTCCAGGCGGTCGGGGAGTCCCGCCCCCAATTGCCTCGCGGACGGCGGCCGTTCCCCGCGTCCGGGTGGTCGGGCTACTCCGTCTCCCGTCGGACGGCAGTGGCGCTCCCCTGGGTGGACGGCAGTGTCGAGGATCCTGCGACGGGAATCCCTCCTCCTTCCCGGGTCTCGGCACCAGTGTAAGGGGGTTCAGTGGAAAGGAGGAGGCGAGAACCGGCTTGACAACTTAAATAACAATTTATTAACCAAAAAACACAACCAAAAACACACAACTAAAAACACAGCACAGCTGTCTGTAATTCTCTCTCTCTCGAACTGTCGTCCCCGGCCGCCTTTATCCCTCGCGCGCCCCATCAGGCTGATTGGAACTGGGTGTGTCTCATTCCAGCCCGGCCCCGCCCTCCTCGGCTCTACAAACACTTTTCCTTAAAGAAACTTTTGCATTGATAAAAGATTACTTTTGCATTGAAGTTCCCGGACAGATTGAAAGTGGACACTACGGATGACCGCAAAATATCTACATGCTGCTCACACAAAGGATGTTTTTTATGAAGCCAACGGATTATGTAAGTCATGGTATATACTTTTATGCAGCCACCGAGTGAATTGACTCGACCATCTGGGGAACCGGGATGCCGGTGTTGTTTCTTTTTGTATTGGTTCCACCTAGCGGCTGGAGCTTGTTCTATTGAA
The DNA here is from genome assembly GCF_019703515.2 of Myxocyprinus asiaticus. Taxonomy (NCBI): domain Eukaryota; kingdom Metazoa; phylum Chordata; class Actinopteri; order Cypriniformes; family Catostomidae; genus Myxocyprinus; species Myxocyprinus asiaticus. Next base: position 25,622,383 of record NC_059366.1, read on the forward strand.
TAACACTCCTTGGAACAGCTGTGGATTAATCTGTTCGTTCTTCGTGCTTATTCCTCCTGCTGGCTGTAGTTTGTTTTGTTGAGTTTTTTATTTATTTTTGTATTTTTTATGGGACATTGGAATGATTACGTCATCCGCTGAACTCATAACAGCTGGCTCACTGAACATTCGTTTGTCTGTCCGAGGAATATGAACGGTTTTATATCAGCTGGAATTTGTCTTGTGGAAGATCACACCTTTGAGACAGTTCTGTGAATGAATCTACACGTTCTTAGTGTTCATTCTTCCTATTGACTGGGTTTATTTTACAAAGTATTTTCTGTTATGTAATTTTGCCTCACAAATTTGTGAGGCAAAATTGAGCAATCCGATGGCAAAGATGTCGTGGGGACTCGTGGGCGTTCATGGACCTTTCGAGTTTAAAGGGATTGTCGCTGGTTGGCGCTGTCGTGCGCGGGGTTAATGCGCACGTTTTTCTTTTTTCTGTTTGTTTTGTTCGGGGGTTGATTGTTTCACTATTGAGGAATGTGGTCTATATAATTTTGTTTCTGACACACAGTTTATTTTTTCTTCTATATCAAAATGTCAAATGTTAATATAAGTGTACTATCTCTTTCCACATGGAATGTGAATGGGTTGGGTCACCCCATAAAAAGAAGGAAGGTTATTACTTTTCTTAAACGTAAGAAATATGATATAGTGTTTCTTCAAGAAACATATCTCTCCCCGCAGGAAGCTGAAAAATTTGGGAAGATATGGGGTGGACATGTTTTCTTTAGTGTTGGCTCAAGTAAGAGCAAGGGAGTCATTATATTGGTAAATAAACATCTACAATTCAAATGTCTCAAACAGAGCAAAGATAAATTAGGAAGAGTAATTATTGTTTTAGCTGAAATTCAAGGGCAAAGGTTGATTTTGGCTAATATTTACGCACCTAACGCTGATGATCATGGCTTTTTTATAGATCTTGAAGGGATGTTGCAAACCGTTGGCACCCCTCATGATATAATATTGGGAGGAGACTTTAATCTTTTGATGGACTCAGTGCTTGATCATAGTGAAGCAAAAGTATGCAAATCCCCTAGAGCAACATTGATGCTTCACAGGATGTGTAAAAATCTTGGTCTTACAGACATTTGGAGACTTTTGAACCCATCTGGTAGGGACTATAAATTTTTTTCATCAGTCCACAAGATTTATTCTAGAATAGATTTTTTTTAAATATCCAAATCCCTTATTTCATCTGTTGTTGATTGCTCAATTGGAAATATCTTAGTCTCGGATCATGCTCTGGTGAGTTTAAAGGTGATGCCACATGTAGAGAAAAATAAATCTTATAGTTGGCGCCTTAATGTGTCCCTTTTGCAAAATCCTGATTTCCAACAAATGTTGAAGACTGAAATCAGTGTTTATATGGAGACCAACTGGTCCTCGGTATCCTCTGTGGGCATGGCTTGGGAGGCACTTAAGGCGGTTCTTAGGGGTCGGATCATAGAGTATGCCTCATTCATCAAAAAATACAAAGCACAAGAACTCGTGGAGTTGGAAGGAAATATTAAAAGTGCAGAGGCAGAGCTGAAGCGCCGTATGTCATCTGATGGCCTCAGAGAATTGACTCGTTTGAAGTACAGATATAATACTATTCTGTCACAGAAAGTGGAGTTTTGGTTAATCAGGGTAAGACAGTCATACTTTGAGTCAGGTGATAAAGCAGGAAAACTTTTGGCTAGATATATAAAGCAGAGAGAGTCTTTTTCTATCATTCCCTCAGTGAAATCTGCTTGTGGTGAAATCTTTACCTCGGCTATTGATATTAATAATGCTTTTAAAGAGTTCTATCTTGATCTCTATAGGTCCACGTCTTCGTCTACTGATGAAGATATTAGGAACTTTGTGGAACCATTAGATCTCCCTAAACTGACGAATGAGCAAAAAAACTCTTGATTCTGAGATAACCTTGGAGGAGCTTGATGAGGTAATTAAGTCCCTGCCTACAGGCAAGGCTCCAAGGCCTGATGGCTTTGCCGCTGAGTTTTTCAAATCTTATGCTACAGAACTGGCGCCACTTTTGTTAGAAGTTTATACTGATTCATTAAAGAATGGAAAGCTTCCACCAACCATGACACAAGCCCGGATCAGTCTGATTCTAAAAAAGGATAAAGATCCAAGTGAGTGTAACAGTTACCGCCCAATTTCGCTGATCCAGTTAGATGTAAAAATTTTGTCCAAAATTCTGGCTAATCGATTAAGTAAAGTTATGACAACTCTTATACATATAGATCAGGTGGGGTTTATTCGAGGCCGTAGTTCTTCTGATAATATTAGGCGTTTCATCAATATCATATGGTCAGTAGCAAATGAAAAATCTCCGGTTGCTGCCATCTCTCTTGACGCCGAAAAGGCGTTTGATATGGTAGAATGGGATTATCTTTTCAAGATTTTGGAAAGGTATGGGTTCGGGAATACATTTATTGGTTGGATTAAGTTACTTAATAGACACCCTGTAGCAGCGGTACAAACAAATGGGTTAATTTCAGATTATTTTACTCTGGATAGGGGCACCCGGCAGGGTTGCCCTCTTTCCCCATTATTGTTCTGTCTTGCCCTGGAACCATTAGCAGCCGCGATAAGAAAGGAGGATGATTTTCCAGGGGCGACGGCGGGAGGTGTAGTGCATAAGCTTCTGCTTTACGCAGATGATATTTTATTATTCGTCTCCGACCCCGCTAGATCCATGCCTTGCCTCCACAAAATTATTAACTCCTTTTCCAAATTCTCAGGATACAGAGTCAACTGGTCTAAATCCGAAGCTTTGGCTTTGACAGCATACTGTCCGGTAACGGCTTTCCAGCCGGGCACCTTCATGTGGCCCAAACAGGGAATTAAGTATTTGGGAATTTTATTCCCAGCAAATTTGTCTGATTTAGTCAGAGTTAATTTTGATCCCTTAATAAAAAGGTTTTCGAATGATGTGGACAGGTGGGCTTCATTACACTTATTGATGATTGGGAAGGTTAATGTCATTAAAATGAATTGCATTCCAAAATTTAACTATCTGCTACAATCTCTCCCTGTAGATGTCCCTCTCTCTTATTTTAAGCAATTTGATAGCATAGTGAAGTCCTTCATTTGGAATGGTAAGCGTCCCAGGTTAAATTTCAGTAAATTACATAGGCCGATTGACAAAGGTGGGTTAGGCCTACCCAAGATTTTATTTTATTATTATGCATTCAGTCTTAGACATTTGGTTCATTGGTTGCTTCCACCTGAGAGAGCTCCTCCCTGGTTTTGTATTGAAAAGGAAGTTCTTGCCCCTATCTCGCCACTGCAAAGCCTTTCGATTAAACTAGCTGGAGAGGTTAAGTCGCACCCCGTTATTTTGCATTTACACTCGATATGGACAAAAGTGTCCAGAGTGTTTAATTCTGATATTTATTTAAATGTTGCCTCGAGCATATGGCAGAACCCTAAACTATGCATTAATAAGTCCCCTTTCTGTTGGTCAGATTGGATTGTGAGGGGGGTTAATGCACTTGGTGACCTATATGAGGGTGGAGTATTGAGATCTTTTGAAAATTTGGTTCAACATTTTGGGATTCCCAGATCTCAGTTTTATAAGTATTTACAGCTGCGCCACCTGCTCTGCTCTGTTTTTGGGAGTAGCGTACATCCCCCAAGAGCGGCAGATACTCTGGAAGTGGTGATTGCTGCTTTTGGGAAGGGTCATGAGGCATCAGTGTATTACTCCTTGTTAATTCAGAGTCTGGGGGACCGAGCTTTAAATTCTCTTAAAAGATTATGGGAGAAAGATTTAAACTTGGTATTGGAGGAGGGAGTGTGGGCAAGGATTCTAAAAAACAAAGTCTGCATCTAGAGATGCAAGGGTTCGCCTTATGCAATTTAAGATTTTACATAGATTTTATTGGACCCCCTCTAGATTGTATAGGCTTGGTCTTAAGGACACACCCATCTGCTGGCGATGCCATACTGAAGATGGAGACACCATCCATGTTTTTTGGGGGTGCCTTAAGATCCAATAATTTTGGCTGAAGGTGCAAAGTTTTGTGTGTGATGTGTTGGGCACTCAGGTCTTGTTCTGCCCCAGACTCTGTATTTTGGGTGATAGGGAGGTCATGGATTTGGTAGATAAGCACATGAAGGACTGGGTTTTGACCGGTGTGATGATTGGTAGACAGGTTATTTTGAGGAGTTGGAAGTTGAATGGAGCACCCTCGTGTGTTGCGCGGAGATGGGGAGGGTGGCTGCCTTCGAGGAGGGGTCGAGTATTAGGATGGGGGTTAGGGAAACTTACAATAAGAAATGGGGCAATTATTTAGCATTTTTGAGGGAATCTCGAGGTGAGGCGGTGGAGGGAGTAATTTAAAGTTTTTATTTATTTATTTTTTTATTATTTTTTTTTAATTATTATTATACTTGATTATTGTATGTTATTTTATGTTGTTGTTTTAGTTTTCTGTGTGTGTGTGTCTATATTCTATTGACCACAGGGGTGTTCGTGGGGGGGTCAGGGTGGTTTGAGAGTTTGGTAGGGGGAGGGGATATAGTGGGGGTTTAATGTTAAAAGTTTTTGATTCATTATATAGATGTTGTTGTATTTCTTGTGTTAATTTATGAATCAATAAAAAAATGTAATAACAAAAAAAAAAAAAAGCTCTCTGATCTTACATGGATTGTCTTCATATATTGCTGTATTTTTTCCCTTTGCATTTAATCTTATCTGAGTTCTCTTTTATCTTTAAAATAACATAAATCGCAGCATATTTGCCTTTGTATCACCTTTTTAATGAACAACTGGATGGATCTTAAGTGTTTTTATTCGCCAAATATTAATACAAATATAGCTGCAAGCACGGGGTCAAGCACCAACATGGCAACCACAACCCAAATAGCACATACAGAGAAAGCACACACAACATTTCAAGTCACCTCAGGATGGATTTAAACCTATACATTTCTGTTCCACAAGTCAATGCTCTATCCACTGCACCAGAGAGCTACAACAGTGACAGTAACCAAAGGGACATATCAACCAGAGATAAATCACAGCCAAGCACAACAGTCACCATGATGAGCTTTATCAGAACTTTTATCAGAATAAGCTTTATTGCCAAGTATGCTTACACATACAAGGAATTTGTCTTGGTGACAGAAGCTTCCAGTGTACAACAATACAAAAACAATACAAAAACAGCAGCAAGATATAGATAATAATAATAATAATAATAATAATAATAATAAAAAATTTATACACATACGTACATATACACACAGACACACACATACATACATACACACAGACACATACGTAGTGCAAATCTAATACAAATCTGATATCTGTTATGTACAGTGCAAATACAATGTTATGTACATTGCAAATGTTTTTTTTTTTTTTTTTTTCTCTCAGAGGAATGAAATGGCAGAAGAGGTTGGAAGTGTTGGATAAATATAAAAAAGACTAAACTGTGTATTGCACATAGTTATTGCTCAATGGGGCAATTTAACTGTTCATGAGATCGATAGCCTGAGGGAAAAAACTGTCCCTGTGCCTGACGGTTCTGGTGCTCAGAGCTCTGAAGCGTCGGCCAGAAGGCAACAGTTCAAAAAGGTAATGGGCAGGGTGAGTGGGGTCCAGAGTAATTTATCCAGCCTTTTTTCTCACTCTGGAAGTGTATAGTTCTTGAAGGGGGGGCAGGGGGCAACCAATAATCCTCTCAGCAGTCCGAACTGTCCATTGTAGTCTTCTGATGTCTGATTTCATGCTGAACAAAACCAGACAGTTATTGAAGTGCAGAGGACAGACTCTATGACTGCTGAGTAGAACTGTATCAGCAGCACCTGTGGCAGGTTGAACTTCCTCAGCTGGCGAAGGAAGTACAACCTCTGCTGGGCCTTTTTCACAATGGAGTCAATGTGTGTCTCCCACTTCAGGTCCTGTGAGATGGTAGTGCCCAGGAACCTGAATGACTCCACTGTTGCCACAGTGCTGTTTAGAATGGTGAGGGGGGTCAGTGTTGGGGTGTTCCTCCTAAAGTCCACAATCATCTCCACCGTTTTGAACGTGTTCAGTTCAAGGTTATTTTGACCAGACAGCCAGCTGTTCAACTTCCCTCCTGTATGCAGACTCATCGTCATCTCGGATGAGGCCGATGACAGTGGTGTCATCTGCAAACTTCAGGAGCTTGACAGAGGTGTCCTTAGCAATGCAGTCATTGGTGTAGAGGGAGAAGAGTAGTGGGGAGAGCACACATCCCTGGGAGTGGAAGTGAGTTTCCCCTGTCTCACAAGCTGCTGCCTGTCCGTCAGAAAGCTGGTAATCCATTGACAGATAGATGTGGGAACAGAGAGTTGGTGTAATTTAGTCCGGAAAATAGCTGGGATGATGGTGTTGAAAGCTGAACTGAAGTCCACAAAAAGGATCCTTGCATATGTCCCTGGTCTGTCCAGATGTTGCAGGATATGATGCAATCCCATGTTGACTGCATTATTCACAGACCTGTTTGCTTGATAAGCAAATTGAAGGGGATCTAGAAAGGGTCCAGTGATGTTCTTCAGGTGGGCCAACACCAGTCTCTCAAATGATTTCATGACCACAGATGTCAGGGCGACAGGTCTGTAGTCATTAAGTCATTTGGTTTCTTTGGGACAGGAATAATGATTGAGCGTTTGAAGCAGCATGGGACTACACACTGCTCCAGTGATCTATTGAAGATCTGTGTGAAGATGGGGGCCAGCTGGTTAGCACAGGATCGAAGACACGCTGGTGAGACGCCATCTGGGCCTGAAGATTTCCTTGTCTTTTGTTTCCGAAAGACGCAGCTCACATCAACTTCACAGATCTTAAGTGCAGGTTGAGTAGCAGGAGGGGGGAGGAGGGGGGTTGCAGGAGGTATTAGTGTTTGTGTGAAGTGAAGGTCAGAGTGGGTATGGGGTGTGAGATTGGGCCTTTCAAATCTGCAGTAGGACACATTCAGGTCGTCAGCCAGCTGTTGGTCCACCACAGGGTTGGGGGTAGGAGTCCTGTAATTTGTGAGTTGTTTCATGCCACTCCACACTGATGCAGGGTCGTTAGCTGAAAACTTGTTTTTCAGCTTCTCAGAGTATCTTCTTTTAGCCACCCTGATTTCCTTGTTCAGTGTGTTCCTGGCCTGATTGTACAAGACTTTATCCCCACCCCTGTAAGCATCCTCTTTGGCCTGGCGAAGCTGCCTGAGCTCTGCTGTAAACCACGGTTTGTCATTGTTGAACTTAGTCCTAGTAGGAATGCACCTATCCTCACAGAAACTGATATATGATGGAACAGTATCTGTGAGCTCGTCCAGGTCTGTGGCTGCAGCCTCAAAAACACTCCAATCCATGCAATCGAAGCAGGCTTGTAGTTCCCACTCTGCTTCATTGGTCCATCTCTTTACAGTCCTTACTACTGGCTTGGTTGATTTTAACTTCTGCCTGTAGGTTGGAAGAAGATGAACCAGACAGTGATCAGAGAGTCCCAAAGCTGCTCTAGGGACAGAGCGATATGCATCCTTTATTGTTGTGTAGCAATGATCCAGTATGTTCCTGTCTTTGGTGGGGCATGTAATGTGCTGTTTGTATTTGGGCAGTTCACATATGAGATTTGCTTTGTTAAAATCCCCAAGAATAATAATAACTGGGTCCGGGTATTGTTGTTCTGTGTCTGTGATTTGATCAGTATACACACTCACCAGAATAAACGAGGAAAACTCCCACGGCGAGTAGAACGGCTTACAGTTAATAAAGAGCGCTTCCAAATTAGGACAGCACATCCTCTTTATCGTTGTTACATCTGTACACCAACTTTCATTGATGTAAAAGCATGTTCCACCACCTCTCATTTTCCCCATTAACTCTGCGATGCGATCTGCTCTGAACAGCTGAAAGCCCGGCAGATGTAATGCACTGTCCGGAATTGCTTCACTCAGCCAGGTTTCTGTGAAGCACTAGGCAGCAGAGGTTGAAAAGTCCTTGTTTGTGCGGGTGAGGAGATGTAGCTCATCCGTTTTGTTAGGAAGAGAGCGGAGATTCGCTAGATGAATACTCGGCAGCACTTTTTGAAAGCCACGCCGACGGAGCCTGACCAGCGCGCCTGCTTGTCTCCCTTGCCTGCGTCTCATAGCATGTTTAAACAACACAGTCGCGCCTCCAACTAAAATGTCCAGCAAAACATCTGAATATTCAAAAACCGGGAAAAGGTTGTCTGGTATATGCTGCCGAATGTTCAGCAGTTCATCCCTGGTAAAACTGACTGGAAAAATATTACTAAACACAGGACAAACAAACAAAAACAACAAAAGAACTGAAGAGCTACACACCGAGGCGGCCATCTGCGGCGCCATCTTGTATATTTGTATATGTCTGTATGTTACAATATGTGTCACACACATATACAATACAACACTGTATTCACGTAACTTTTCAACAGAGATCAAAAACAGAATTTGATTGTGGAAAACACCAGCAACCCTTGCAGGGTTCCACAACCTTTGGAACTATAGTCAAGTGTTTAACACTCAGTCAAACATGACACAGGTACAGCAAAGAGACATCCAGAGTTTAGTCACCACACAAATGTGGGTTATCTTTTTTAACTTTAGGTGGCGCTGTCTCCAAATTGCTCAGGTATCCTCAGGACATGATGTCAAGGGTGCATGCAAGTGTTCTTTTAAATCTGACAATGCATTCAAAAGACATATCTAGTCTCCTCCTGATGATTCAAATTGACACCAAACACCTCAGATTGGTTTTGAACCTATGCTTTTAATTTCTACAGACCATTGTGCTATCCACTGAACTAAACTGCCAGAACATGGACAGTCACCAAAGGGACATACCAAGCAGAGAATGAATCAAATCCAAACACAAGTCACCATGATCAACTTCGTATTCATGTAACTTTTCATCCGAGATCAAATTCAGAATTTGATCATGGAAAACCCAGTAACCATTCAGTAAGCACAACACAAAAATCACCAGAACAACAGAACTTTACACAACATAACTTGCAGAGTTCAGGACTTGAACCCTGGACCTATTGAACTATAAACCAGTGATTAAACTGTCTCCAAACTTCTCAGATATCCTTAGGACATGATGTAGATGATGCATTCCAATGTTCTTTTAAATCTGCCAATGCTTTTAAAAGATATATCACTTTTTAATAAAATTCAATATGATGGAGAGACATTATGGTCGATATGGGAAAAATTGGTATTGCTGAAATCCTCATGACTCACAGAATCCATAGACATGACTCATGATTTTAGAACATACGGTTCAAAAGTTATGTGCAAAAATATAAAATTTTCACATCTTTTGGCCCATAGGTGGCGGTGTCGCAAAAATATGCATGTACGCTCAGATCATGGCGATGATGAAGCATACTAAGTTTCATTTTGATATGACAACCATTTCCGAGATATGGCCTCACATCCATTTTCACATTTTTTTTTCTCCCAATTTGGAATGCCCACTTCCCAATGTGCTTTTAAGTCCTTGTGGTTGCGTAGTGATTTGCCTCAGTCCGGGTGGTGGAGGACGAATCCCAGCTGCCTCTGCATCTGAGACCATCAACCTGCGCATCTTCTCACGTGGCTTGTTGAGTGCGTTGCCATGGAGACATAGCACATGTGGAGGCTTCACGCCATCCACCGCAGCATCCACGCTCAACTCACCACGCGCCCCACCGAGAACGAACCACATTATAGCGACCACGAGGAGGTTACCCCATGTGACTCTACCATTCCTAGCAACTGGACCAATTTGGTTGCTTAGGAGACCTGGCTGGAGTCACTCAGCATGCCCTGGGATTCAAACTAGCGAATTCCAGCGGTGGTAGCCAGTATCTTTACCACTGAGCTACCCAGGCCCCCTAATGGGCAGAGTTTTAATGTAAGGGGTCCATCTGAATCATCAGTAGGAGAGTAATCAGACATAAAAATAATTATGTCTCTTGGACAAACGGTTCAAAAGATATGCCCCCCAAAATAGTAATTTTTTTTACATGGTGTTGGTGCTATAGAGTATGTCCTAGAGACCCTAAATTTGGTATGGGGGCTATTCATGCCCACCCTTATCAGTGT